>NC_138378.1:92723584-92749425 GCF_054177405.1 Leptonychotes weddellii
GGCATACTGGGTGGAACTGTACGTTCATTCAGCCTTTTCGGGGTCAGCAGGAAGCAGGTGGTGAGGCTGCATTGTGCTGCTTCTTCTCTGTTATAGGAAAGGTCCAAATATCATATCTGAAGAGGTCAAATGTGGGGCCTGAAGTGACACCACAGAACCAACAGTTTAGAACTAGGGCTAAGGTATTAAAGTAGGTAGAAGGAGGATAGGGGAAAGAGATGTGCAAGTCTGTCTCAAATGCTAGTGGTGTGTTGTTGGTTTGAGACTGGAGGACAAGAATTCAATGAGATTTTCTATTTCAAACACCTTGCAAAACATCAAAGGTCTTGATAAAGATCAGGTTAAATTCTCTCCTACTGTCTCTCACCTTTTTGAGTTTTCCATGCTTCCCATGCTTGCTAAATGCAGATTTTCAATCTGGCAGTAACAGTTATCTTCATGTCTATGTCTGTGTCTCTGTCTAGCTACATTTATATCTCTACATATATGACTTTACACTTTTTTTTTTGAGGTAAAGCAAAGGAGACTTTTGTTTAGGGAATGTGAATAAGATCTTAATGTTTGGACAGAGGGGCTGAAAATAGACCTAGTGTGTTATTTAGGCAGGGATGATGATTTATGGAAGTCTCACTGAAGTATTTTGGAGTGAAAGTATATCCTAGGAAACACTCTCGAATGTTATTCAAATAAGTTAATGATAATAAATTTAAAAAGTGTCTAAATTATTTAGGAGAAAACAGTATCTCCCTGGTAATTCTGGGGCAGCTGTATTCTGTGAACTGCTGTTTATGTTTCTTTAAATAGCAACATTATTGAAAGGAGATTAGAATTTACAAATTAACACTGCCACTTTATAGTTTTTTGAATATATAAAATATTCAAACATGTAAATTAGAAAAGAATGATACAAAGATATTAATGCACAGGGTAAGGTTTAAAGGTAGCAACCTCTTGTGATTGATATGGCTAACGTTTGTTTTTTTTAAAAATTGTGGTGAAATATACATAATATGTATCATTTTAACTATTTGTAAGCATATAATTTAATGTGAATACATTCACGATGTTTGATGTTGTTATAGTCTGAAAATCAAAACTTTGTAGCTGTTGCCTCTAAATAAAAATTTCATGTCTATATCTACTGGTAGAAGGAAAAGATGGAACAGCAAGATTTAAAAAATGGGGGGAAGATGGTGGAATAAGCAAAGTTGATTAAAATTAAGATTTTTTTTATTGACACTATAGTTTTTCTGTTTTTCAGTTGGTTTCATAGAGTCATAAAGCACTATCCTAAAATCAGATGGAATGAAAAGCAATTACATTATGTAGATATAAAATCCTTTCTGAAATTGATATCCCTTCACTTTTCTGACTAAGCTCTTGGTTAGCAAAATGTTGCAAGAACACATTAGAAATATGGTATGTTTAAAAGAAGATTTCATTGTTGTACCAAAACTTATGTAAGAATTTTGGGCTTTAGACCTGGAAGATACATTAATGATCACCTGGTCTGAATCCCTCATTTATAACTGAGGAAAATGAGGTCTGTAAGGATTATATCTTTCTGTCTACCCATCTATTTGCCTAGAACATGCTTTGTTCCAAAAAAGTGTTTTAAAGTGGCTTATAAGGATACATAAAAGATAGGAAGATAACAAATTGGAAGTAGGTGAAAAAGGCAAGGGGGAAAAAGGAGAAAGATCATAAAAAGAGTTAGGACTGAAATTAACTCAGAAATACACATTATTAAATCCTAGGTGTTTGATGGGCATAAGCCTCAGACTAAACTGTAAATGTTCTACTGGTCAATGTACAGAGGGAATTCTGATTACTTAAGCAATTCAGTTCCTCCACAGATAAAAAAAAATATATATCTAATTGTTCAGAAGATGGACCACTATTTACAACATAAGAAAGAAATGTCTCCAGAGTGTCTTATGAAGAGAATACATTTTCTAAATCAGCAACATCTTCAAAGACTTCATTGCAGGAGAAAGAACAAATTCCTGTTTTGTTTTGTTTTTTTAAGGATTTTATTTATTTATTGGAGAGGGAGAGACAGAGATAGGGAGAGAGAGCAGCAGCAGGGAAGAGAGGGAGAAGTAGGCTCTCTGCTCAGCGGGGAGCCTGATGTGGGATCCGATCCCAGGACCCTGGGATCACGACCTGTGCCAAAGGCAGACACTTAACCAACTGAGCCACCCAGCCACCCCAAATTCCTGTTTTTCATGGCATCTCTTACTGGAAGATGATTGGGTCTCATCTGGGTGCAATTCAGTAAAACGTCTGAATGATAGGAATCCTTATCCTTCAGTCCTGGGAAGGACACTGTGTGTCAAATTCCATTCAGGGCAGCTGGAGCTTTGTTCTCATTCTGCCATCAGAGACTTAAGCTTGACTTTCCCAGGTAGTTGAAAAGAGAGCTATATGACTTGGCATTATGAGACTAGAATTCGCTTTCCCCTAAATCAGTATTTTACAGACATATTTTGGGCATGTAAATCTTCTGGCATGCTTGTTAAAGTAATTCTCATTTCTCTACCTCATGTTTATTGATTCAGATTCAGCAAGTCTAGGTGGGGCCCAGGAATCTGCATGTGATGTAGGTGTGAGGAGTTGTGTTTTGAGAATTGCTGGATCATCTTTTCCTGGAAGGGTATTGGCCACTTGATCCTTTAAGGGTGGTACATCTACACTTCAACCAAAGTCTTTATAGGATGTTTTTCCTCCTTGTTTTCTGCCTTCTCACCTTCCTCCTCTTTCTCTAGTTCCATACAGTTTAAATAATTGCTGGTTTCAGAGCTGGATTGAGAATTCTCTCTGGTTGGAACTGAGATGTATTGACATGTGATGTTGAACATCTTTTCATATGCTTATTTGCCATCTGTTGGGGTGTCTGTTCAGATTTTTGTCCAATTTTTAATTGGGTTGTTCAATTTCTTACTGTTGAGTTATGAGTTCTTTGTGTATTTTGGGTAGTTGTCCTTTATTAGATATATGCTTTACAAATATTTTCTCCCAGTCTGTGGTTTGTCATTCTCTTGACAGAATAGTACATCTTAAATGGGCCACATAGAATCACACAGAGTGTTTTAAAAGATACTGACTCTTGGGGCCCATAGATTATGATATAATTAGTATAGGGACTGGGAATTAGAATTTTTCAAGCCTCTTTAGGGGATTCTTACACAGTTCAAGTTTGAGATGCACTGCCCTAGAACACTGTTCCTTAAACTAGGGTGTGCAGTGTAATCACATGAGATGTTTTTTTTGGTTTGTTTTTGGTTTTTTTTTTTTTTGGTTTTGATTTTTAAATACTGATGCTTGAATCTTACCTCCAGAGATTTTGATTTGATTTGGCATATGGTTCCTCTAAAGATAAAAGTGAATCAAAGTTTGAGAACCACTGCCCTAGAATGAACTCTTCAGCAATGCCAGAGCTGTCCCTAACACAAACAGTGTCTCTGCAAATTACAAAAAACAAAACAAAACAAAACCTAATAAGTGGAAGAATTAGTAAAAACATGCCTGTTTCTCAGCCCATGCCATGGTATATGTTTAGGGAGCAGAGTGTGAGCTCGTAAGCCAAGTGTTGTTATGCTTTGAGTTCACACAGTCACAAAATTACAAATTCATAGACAAGAGAAGACAAGATAATATCATCTCTTGGTGATAGTACAGAATCATTTCTGGGGTGCCTGGGTGGCTCAGATGGTTAAGTGTCCCTTCAGCTCAGGTCATGATCCCAGGGTCCTGGGATCAAGTCCCGCATCGGGCTCCCTGCTCCTTGGGAGCCTGCTTCTCCCTCTGCCTCTCTCTCTCTGTGTCCCTCATGAATAAATAAAAATAAAAAATCTTAAAAAAAAAAAAAGAAAGGATCATTTCCATGTAGGGGTAAACAGCCTTTCCAATACCCCATGTGACAAGAACAGAAAAGCCTTAGACAGTACCACTCGGCTTCTTCCTTTCCAACTTTGAGGAAATTCAAAGGACACACTGTCCACCTGGGGGACTGTGTGCAATAGAGGATGTGCTGGGTTGAGAGGACAGAGGGAGATATGATGGAGGAGGCAAGAAGGCAGGGACCAGGGAAGAATATGAGGCTCTCAGGGATGATGCGGTGCTGGAAAATATGAAATAATGGGTAATTTTGAAAGAAGAAAATAAAGCTGGAAATTAGGTTTAGCAATTGCTTTTTTAACTGCTGCATGATTTACAACCCAGACTACATGGGTTTTGGGTTTATGAGCATTGCATTGTTGTGGAAAGATGAAAAAAATGAAAGAAAAGATCCCAGATCTCTAATCCTTCTCAGGGAGCCATCACTTGGTGAAGGAATTAGGTGTCATCAACTTACTATACATATAAAGAATAGGGGACCCAGAAATGTTAACTGACTCATCAGTGTGGTAGAGCCAAAGATAGAGATTAGATTCAGTGTGTCCCTCCCATCCTCCCTGGCACCGAAAACCAACCTTTCCTACTATACCTTGTGCTGTTTCTTACATAATGTTACTGCTTATTGAGAAATAACTACATGCACTATGTAGAGATACCATATAGTGCAATGCATGTTAAACACATTACCTTGTTTAATCTTCAGCATCTCTGTGAGGCATGTAGTGTTCACCCCATTTTACAGATGAATAAACTGAAGATGGGGCAGTTTAAGGCACTTAACCAAAATCACATAGTTATTAAGTCATGGAACAGGTTTTATATCTATGTCTATCTCATTCCCTTCTACCATGTGGTACGGATTCTTGTAAAAATAAAGGAGAAATTCCTTAGCCACTCTGAACTAATTTTTCTCTGTTTATATTCATGGGGTCTAGTTTCTGGGCCACCGAAGGGGCTGAGCTCTGACCTTCCAACCACGGTTCCCATCTCATGCTTCCTGTCTTGCTCAGGTGTTGGAACACATTGGCTGATAAACAAGACTTGCTTTGTTCTCAAGGGCCCCACCTTACACTCACACTTTAGAGGAAATGAAGATCCTTTGTTACCACAAGACTTTTCCCTATGTCTTTTGTTTATTAATGGAGACATTTGGGAAAAGGCCACTAAGTAATAAAGTGTCTAGGCATCAAACTTGTCATTCGTAAATATTTTTTCTGGTCATCTATTTTGTGTAAAGCCCCTTGGTAGGAGGCAGTAGATTCAAAGAAGTTTAAGACATAATTCTGACCTTTAAGGAGCCTGTAATTTGTTTGGGTGGTTAGAGCTTTTGATCCAAACAAAATCACCCAACTAGCTATATCAAAATATGATTTTCCATTTTAAACATGCATATGCCTAGTAGACTATTTTAGAACATTAAAAAATTTCAAACTTTAAATGGAACACCGATATATAAAACAGATAAAAGCAAAGCTGTTTTGAGTAAAATGGTAGGGTATACCTGGAGCCCCACCTACCCAGGCTCCTCTTTATCTCATCTGGTGGCTTCTGAGGTATCTTATCAGC
Organism: Leptonychotes weddellii; assembly: GCF_054177405.1. NCBI lineage: Eukaryota > Metazoa > Chordata > Mammalia > Carnivora > Phocidae > Leptonychotes > Leptonychotes weddellii. The sequence goes on from NC_138378.1 coordinate 92,729,051, forward strand.
ACCTGACTCCAAGGAACACAGGTAAAACACAGCTGGATGCTTGGAAAGACCCCTGGATTCATATTCAGAAGGACCTGGATTGTATTACTAACTCACTAATAACCTTTGGGCAACTCTTTTAATCACATCATTAGGAAACTCTTGGTTTGTGCAAATTAAACAGGTTTTTGTATTGTAGGTCTTCTTCTCTGGCTATTGAGACTTCCTTAGAGTGGATGTACTATATAGGAACATGACCTGGTATACTGTAACGGAACATGACTTGGAAAGATATCCATGGTCCTTTACCACTCCTCTATCATTCTGTTTTATCCTGGATACTCAAGAAGACAGTATGGAAGAGTGGAGGTTTCACATTCATAGGCCCTGAGTTAAAGTTGCTCATTCTTTTTGGTCCAGTGATAACAGGGGAGAGAGGCAATGAATGCATTCTCCTAATGCTCTCCTGCTGTTACTAAGGCATTTTTTTTTGCAGACTAGAAACAAAGTCTTCCCCAGGCTTATCCAACATTTATGTTACCTATGCCCGTACTTGTTGCTAGGGTCATCCCAGCAGCTAGTGTCTGTCATCTACTTACCTAGTGTCATCTACTTACCTAGGGTAGTTCATTGCCTCACATTCTTTAAGGACTCTGGTATTTGACTAACTGTCTTCTTCTCTACACTGAGTCTTGCCAATATTGGGAGTTATCTGAGTGTCCATGTAGTCAGCCTATCCAGTACCTCACCTCTTAGTTTCTTGATGTTTTCAACTGCAGTGTGACCTGCAGCCATGCCCACTTCACCCTCCTGTTTCCGTCATCAGAACTGCTTGCTTTCTGAAGTTCTGAGCTCCTTTACTTGCTGAGAAAAATTAGACTATCAAACTCCCTCTTTTCCACCAAATCTACCTCACTCCTATCAAACCTGTTCTTATATATCATCACCCTTTGCCGTTTTCTTCTTTATGTCCATCAGCCTCTCTTGTCCGTGCTTCCTTCCTATTCTAGGCTGGACAGTCACTAGAATCACTCTCACTAGCACATTCAGTTTCTATCCCCTGTTTTTCTCCAGCTTCTGTTAAGGCACAAGGGACACTTTCTCTCCTCTTCTTCCTCCCTGTGGCCAGACCTCCACTAGAATAAAATTCCTGGCTTCTGTTCCTGCATGTATTCCTTTTAGGAGACAAGGAATGACTTACCTAGATGATGAATTTTGGAAGAAGATCTAAGCATGCTTGACTTCTTCTAGATCCTTTTTCAGATTTGCCTGCTTGCAGGGACAGCTTGCACTCCTTGTTTCTAAACTCTGCCTGCCTATGGAGAGCGCACATTCTGCTGCACTCCTTGAAGTGAAGGGGGAGACCTCACATTGTTTAGCACTCCCTAAATTTTCGGCCATCCTGCAAACTAGCTTTTATCATTAAAGGTTGTTATGTATTGTTCCCTGTCTTACCAAAAATTAAAAATAGTTCCCAACTCTGAATCAGTGCTTACATATGGATTCTCTGCCTCTTTACTCAGTTGGCCAAGTATGGCTAGAAGCAAATCATAAATCAATTCACTACTATTGTAAATTCACAATGATGCCTGGATGGTGCTGGGCGATCTTTCCCTTGCCATTGGGGGGTGCTTTCTTCCCTTCCTGTGGCAGCTCCACTCACACTCTATGATTCTTTTTTTTTTTCTAAAGATTTTATTTATTTATTTGACAGAGAGAGAGAGAGAGACAGTGAGAGAGGGAACACAAGCAGGGGGAGTGGGAGAGGGAGAAGCAGGCTTCCCACCGAGCAGATAGCCCAATGTGGGGCTCGATCCCAGGACCCTGGGATCATGACCTGAGCCGAAGGCAGACGCTTAATGACTGAGCCACCCAGGTGCCCCACACTCTATGATTCTTCTGAGAACCTTGCCCACCCTGTCCATGACCAGCAGGTGACATCATCTCCTGAGCATCAAGAAGCTAATGTATCTGAAGGTCCTTAAACCTCCACCCCACACTTGTAATATTATTCTGTCACTATCCATTTTCTCTTTCATCCCTATCCTCTTACGAGAAGCATTTCCTCCCCAGTTCCAGGGTGATTTCTGCATCTGTCTCTTGATCCCATCCCTTTTCCCCCTTGTGTTCTTACTCTACTGATTAATTTCTCTCTCTTTTCTCTCATCCTTGTCTGCTCTCTAAGTGCTTGTTCTGTGAACTAAAAATATACTCTAGCCTCTCTCATCTTGAATTAAAGAAGTCTCTCCTGTGGCTTTGTATGTCTTTGTAGTTACAGCCAAATCTTGGCTCCAGTCTGTGCTGGTTCTGTTTCCTTGTGCCTCATTAACCATTCCATCCATTTCCATCAGGTTTTTACTGCCTCCCCCCCTCCTCCCTCCAGCACACATTAAATCAGCCCTAACAAAGGCTTAGCAAGTTTTAATTACCAGCTGTTTATGGAATGCTCCCAAATTTCTTTCTCCAAATCTCTACCAACTCTGTATATGCAAGTGCCACAAAGGATGTCTCTCTGAGCCCCATTAGCACTTCAAATTGCATGATGTCTCAGATAATTCTCATCTTCTCACTAGTCTCTACCCTTCCCCCATAATCCTGTTTCTACTCTTTTTAACTGATGTTTCCTTTCTCAGTTAATGGCAATGTTGTCATTCCAGCAGCCTAAACTAGAAACTTTGAAATCACTTAAGATTCAGTTTTCCTACCTCGCTCCCACCTGGCCTCCTATTGTATGGTTCCTGTTGTATAGTCACTGAGTCATGTTGATTCTCTTTAAACATTTCTCAGTTTTGTCCCTTGACTCTTCACTTTTACCATTTTTACACAGTTCAGACTGTCTCTTGCCACCATTGCCATGGCCTCCCGGATGGCTTATCTGTCTTAATGGCAGCCCTTCTTCCAAATAGTCCTTTCTGGTGCTACCAAAATGACTTCTGAAATGCAAATCTGATCATGTTACTCTTCCACTTAGAACTCTTTCTGGTTTTGCAATTGTCTCTAGAATGAATATCCAAATTCCTTTTCCTGGCAGGTAATGCCCTTCAATCCTGGTCCCTGCCTCTCTACCTTTCTGGCCTCATTCCCTGTAACTGCTCCACTCAAGCCATCAAACTGTGACAGTGTGAAATGCGTTTCTTTCCAATGGTTACCAACAGAACTCTTCATCATCTTTTAGGTCCTGACTTAAGGGTTATCGGTTTATGGCGGGCTCTAGATCTCCACACACTTGTCACGTTGTATTGCATTACTTATTTACATGCTGACATAATTTGCCAGACGGGGAGCTGTCTGAAGGCCATTACTTTGTCTTCATCTTTGCATCCCAGTATGTAACATCCTGACCGGCACATAGTCAGCACTCAGAAAATGTTTGCTGAGTAAAATTGAAAAGTGCTATAGGTTAACAAAATGTGACTCGAAGTAAATACACCAAAACAAAAATAATAGATACGTTCAAATGATAAGATCTTGAGTGACTTAAAAACAATACCTTGGTAGCGCCCCTCTGCCAGCTGGGATGCTGCCTGATTTATGAATTGTTTAATAAAGTCAATTAGGTCTCTAAAATAAAAGCATAAATAATTCCTGTATCTTCTATAAGTTGGTAAAATTATTTATAAGGAAAAACAGTACAAATTTAAAGGGAAATAATATAGACGGGAAACCACATAATAAATATACTTCCAAGCTAACATTTCTCAAGGAAGGCTCAGGATACATAAGTAACTTGGACCTTGGCTCAGAGACTTGGTAAAAGATAGATAGATAGATAGATAGATAGATAGATAGATAGATAGATAAAATACTGGGTTTAGAAAGGTAAAATAAAAAAAAATTATATATGCTTTTCTCATTCATTCATCCAAAATAGTCATGTCTTTAAATCATTTAATCCTCCTGGTTCCAGTAAGTCTTTAAATAAACTTACAATGAAGCATAAAATATAGAAAGGTTAAGTAGATTAAAATTATTTTAGGAAAAGCAAGGTAAAGGAGGGTAAAGCCAGCCAAGTAAAATGAAGGCAGGAATGAAAATAGTACATCAAGTTCAAGCTGTGAAGTTTTATGGGCGGGTCAGAAGTGGGCTACAGATTGACTTTGACCTTTCTAGTGATCAGAGGAAGAAAAGGATTGGTGATAAGATTCATAATGGCAATAACATAGAATCAAGTCATTCATTTGGGAATTAAATCTACTGAGACCATTGAGAAAATTATCCCATGGATTCTTAGATATACAAAATATCGAGTCTTTGTAGATTTACTTCTCATAAGGTTCATCAATGTTGGAAAGTAGCACTGATGCTAGAATATAATTCAGTAGAATCTGTTTTCTAGGGGACCAATATGATCATTCTTTAATGATCTGGCCTAATGTAGCAAAGGTCATCATTTAACTGTAGATTCATGGATCTCTCCCATCCTTATCGCCCCTTAGAGATTCTGACTCAGTAGTTTGGAGGTGGATTCCTAGAATTTGTGTTTGGATAATCACCTTGGGCGTCTTTGATGGTACAAGAGGTCTATGAACCACACTTGAAAAACACTGTTTTAGAGTCTTTAGAAGAACAGATGGATTCCATATACTTCAGTCAGTCATCCAAAAATTTGGTTTCTCTCAGCTGGGCTAAAATGTTTTGTGCAGACAATTGGAGATTGTTATTTCCTAGCCAGTATTTGGAGTATGGCTGGCTGGTTTGTATTGCCAGTTAATTATGGAGCCATATCTTTAATAATTTAGCCAAGTTCAAGGTTAAAGAAGTTATTTAATATTTACAAGACAAAATGAAACAAGACTGTATTCAAATCAAAGCCCTTAGAGTCAGTACTAAGAGCTTTTAGAAAAATTAATTTGGGACTTAGTCTAAAAACATGCATCAGCTAATAACTTAGAACTCAAGTTTCAATAATATAAAGTATGACTGCAGTAATTTTAGGCTAAACAAAATTAAAATAGGTATAACCAGAAGTCCAACTTGGCCCTAAATATCTTTATCTCCAAAATACATCTAGCTTTAAGCAGTGTATCCTCCAGGTGAATACTCCAGGATAAACTTGTAACATTAGAACCTCTAAGATGGCCCCCAAGGATCCCCTCACTCCATGTATTCATGTCTTTGTTCAATTCCTCCCTGCTGAGTATGTACTGGACTTACTCAGTTCTAACTCACTGGAAATGGTGGAAATTATGGATGTCACTTTCAAGATTAGGTTACAAAAAAGACTGTGGCTTCCAGCTTGAGTGTTCTCTTCCCTTTCTTTTTTTCTCTGTCTCCCTCTCTCTTTCTCTCCTTCCATTTCTCCCTCCCTCCTTCTCATTTTTCTTGCTCTGGGGGAAAGAAGCTGCCCTGTTTTCAGCAGCCCTGTGGAGAGGCCCACATGGCAAGGAACTGAAGCCCCAAGCCAACTGTCAGTTAGGAACTAAGAGGCCTGCCAATAACCCTGGAAATGAGTTTGGAAATTAATCCTCCAGTGCTAGTTGAGACTTGAGATGACTACAACCCGGGTCAACAGCTTGACTACTACCTAATGAGAGACCACATTCACCCAAGTCAGCTGTTCCTAGACTCTTGACCCTCAGAAACTTTGTTTTAAGCCACTAAATTTTGGGTAATTTGTTATACAGCAGTAGATAGTTAGTACAAATACGAACACATAGATAAACAGATAAGATTCCTTGCCATATGAAAGTATATGCTGTAAATTGAGTAAAATGCTCTTTGTTTGAAGTAACTGATCTGTAATACTTTCTGACAGTCATTAGGTAGTAGGACCACTCATCTATTGACACCGTTCTTATTTTGTGAGACTAGAAATGTTTAAGGGGATGTAAGTTTTTCTCTTACTTATGAATGGAGAATAGCACATTAAAAAATATTATCAAATCATTAAGGATACGAAATACAAGTCTCTTTTACTTCTTCTGGAAACATCATCTTCTGTCACATCCACTGCTGTTTATATAGACCCTGCTTCAAAATGGGACTGAATCACTAGCTGGTTGTTAAGGTTGACTCTAGTGTGGCCACTAATGGTTGTTGTCCACAGTTGAGGGCCTAATTTAACAAATTTCAGTTAGGGCCAGTGATGTCTTCAACAGTTAAGTATTGTGGATTCAGAGATGAATAATCTTAGTCCCTGTCCTCATATTGCTCACAATCTGGGAGGAGATTCAGGACAAGGAAGAGAAGAGATAAAGAGATGGGGGGAGGAAGATTACAATGTGGTGTAGTAGGTGCAAAATATAAGAGGAAGTTCATGGAAGCTCTCCTGAGAGCTGGTGACTTCTGAGCTGTGATTTTTTCCAAAATTATTTAGTTTTCAGGAAGGCATAAGCAGAGTAAGAAATTCCAGAACAGTGAGGTAAAAGGCTCAGAGGTGCAGAGCAGTTTAATATGGCCTGATGGTCATGAGTTTGGAGGGTAGAGGTGAGGTAGCAGTGAGAAGCATCAGGGGATAACAGTGGATCTTTAGACAGAACAGATCTGGAAGGAAAGGTGATGAGGCAAAAAGAGCCAAACCTGGGTGGTGCTTTCACCTACTAATTTTAACCTAAAGCAAAATTAAAAAAAATTCACTGAATTACAATTTCTCATCTGTAAAATGGTGATGACAGCACCTAACACACAAGCTACCTTGTTGACTTTCAATTAAGCCTATGTATGTGCTTTGCTTATACATTTATTAAAATATTGATGTTAAATAAACCTGGAACTTACCAGTATCTTTAGGAATCTGAAAATATAACATATGTCTTTATTCAGAAGCAGTATTATTACTTTATATAAAATCTTATAAACACTGAAGCTATGCCTACAAGAAAGAAAATTGTTGATCTTAGGAAATAATAGAAGCAGAAGAAAGGATATGAGAACCTAAGCTGTCATGTAAGTAGTTCTAATTCTGACGGTTAAGGAAATAAAATCTTTTCAATTTTATTTTTTATACTGATAATTTGATTATTTAAATATGACTATACTTAGTATTTGAGCTTAAACATCTAAACTCGTTAAGAAGGGGGGAAGTGTTAGTACACATTTTAGTTTCCGAAAAAAGAATGAGATTGAAGACATGCCCCCAAATGTGCTACTATCTTGAGTGCAAAAGTTGCTAAGGATGGTGTGCTGAAATTAATAAATAACCTCATGATATGGGTTGGCATCTTTAACTTGTTCTCCTATTCACCTTACTAATTCTTGAAGTAGGTCCTTTGTGAATTTTACAAGATGAGTACTTTTGGTGTTGTCTATTGTTCATGGTTTCCAAAATTTTGTTGGAGAACTATACCAGAAGATAACTTGCATTGTTATATTTGGTAGTTTCTAGTAAGAAATTTAATTTTTGGTCTCTTAGGGTTTCTAGACTATGAAAGGGAAAAAAAACACTTGGGAGAAACAAATCATTAGCTTTACTGATGTGTGGAGATATTTGAGAAAATGAACTGCTAAGGTCAAAAATTTCCCATTTTTCTCAGCCTCCACAATGTAACTAAAAACTGAATTTGGAGGTTGAATTGAGGTAGATGCTCAAGTACGACTCCCACTCAATCTTATGGGATTCAGAGCTCAGGGCTGCCTCTCTGTGAAGGCTCCACGAGTGAGTAGGCTCATAGCTCAAGGCAATTTTACAGGTGCTTCATTGCCGAAGGAAGAAATTACAGTGGAATTGAAATGCCATATTTTCGGGCGCCTGGGTGGCTCAGTCGTTAAGCATCTGCCTTTGGCTCAGGTCATGAACCCGGGGTGCTGGGATCGAGCTCCACGTCGGTCTCCCTGCTCTGCGGGAGCCTGCTTCTCCCTCTCCCCCTGCCTCTCCCCCTACGTGTGCTCTCTCTCTGTATTTGTGTGTCTCAAATGAATAAATAAAATCTTTAAAAAAAATGCCATATTTTCCCATGTGTATAGAAAGGGAATGTTTTCAGGAGAAAAAAAGGAAAATCCAAGGGTTGAGTGGGTTATGAGTGTTTTTGAGTGCGCTCTAGTAGAAACATGATGTCATAGTGTATTGATTTAATGACCAAACCACTGAATGTAGAAACTGTAATTAAATACACTCTTGAGAACACAATTAGGCAGGTAGTACTATTATTTAATGAGGAATGAGAACTAAACACTTCAAGTAATAAAAGCAGGGAAAAGAATATTTGGACAGGTACTGTTTTCTAAGAATCCAGTCTTCCTTTTATTAAAATATTTTTTGAAGCACATCTGATGTTATTTCCCACTGACAACCTTCCCTCCTCAGTTTGCCTTGTCTTGAAAGCTGGTGAGTTTTCATTTTTTAAGAATCCCTTTCATCTTTTCACTTATGTTTCCATACTAGGCTCTTTGTATCTTGCTGGACGTTACAGCTGCCCCCATTGTGCCATTTGCTGCCTCCTACCTGAGTCAACAGTGGTAACAAATGCGACCTTTGCACTCAAGATAGTAGCACATTTGGGGGCATGTCTTCAATCTCATTCTTTTTCCAGATGTAACAGATTACTATCAGCAACATGCTTCTGGCCACAGAGAGCGGGGCTAGTAATATTTACAAGGAAAATAGTGTACACTTGTTCATTATTGACCTCTTGCATCTTTATTATTTGATATGAAACAATTAAAGACTGAATTATCAATATTTTATGCAAGTATCAATATTTTTATACAAGTATGCTTATATGAGCATAGGCATGCATATGATTTTGGAAATATTGTGATGTAAATGAAAGACATCCTCATGTTGTAAAGCAATATACTCCGTTTCCTCAAAAACACACAATTTTAGTTTCCAGCAACATCACGAATAGAAGAAGCAATGGAAACATTGTGCACATTATAAGCTAGGGCAGGGTGTTTTTAAACTTATGCCATTGGCTTTTCAGGCCAAATCAAGGGGAAAAAATACCACATTTAAAAATGCTTGAATACATTCACATGTTAAGTTGTTTATTTAAATCGGGGTAATTTAGTGTGTTGCGAGTATATGTCAAAAGCCACAATACAATGCCATAAAACAACTCATAAATCACAAAGGAAGTACCAAGAATAAAGGAACAGTGGTGGAAATCTTAAGAGACACTGTAATAGCACAATTGGCAGTACAGATGGTTGAGTTCTGAACAGACCAGAATGATGCAGCTTTTGCCAACAATAACAGGGAGGAAAAGTACTTTCCACGGTAAATCCAAGTACTGGGAGACTGTGGCTATATGGCTATTAAATAGCCCATGGAGACAAATAAAAAGAAAGCATGCTTTATATCTTGTATATCACATTATTAGAAGAACTTTACGAAGGCTCATGTATGTCTACAAATTACTTAATGGCCAAGGGCTAATAGGCAGTGTTTTTCAAACACTGATGCAGGTTTATGACAATGATTAATGTAAATCATTTTTATTTTTTATTTTTATTTATTTATTTATTTTTAAGATTTTATTTATTTGACAGAGAGAGACAGCGAGAGAGGGAACACAAGCAGGGGGAGCGGGAGAGGGAGAAGCAGGCTTCCCGCAGAGCAGGGAGCCCGATGTGGGGCTCGATCCCAGGACCCTGGGATCATGACCTGAGCTGAAGGCAGATGCTTAACGACTGAGCCACCCAGGCGCCCCAATGTAAATCATTTTTAATTTGTATGCCTCAAGGAACTTCAAACAGCAACATTTCCAAAGATTCTAGAAATTTTAAACAGTCTTATCTGTTTTCTAAAGGTGACATCTTTTGCTGTGATAACAAATAATCACAATAACTCAGTGGTTTACAAGAACAAACATTTATTTTTAACCTATATTGCAAGAGGGCTGAAAGGTGGCTGAGCTGTCTTGGCTGGGCTCAGCTGGGATGAGCTCCATCTATCTTTCCATTCCAGGGCCCAGGCTGAAGGAGCAGCCCCTATCCAGGTTGTGCTATCCTTGTGGCAGAAGGCGGAACACAAGAGGGGCAGAGCCTGACCACACAAGCCCAATCTATGCCGCTGCTAGAAGATGACATAAGTTTGCTCACATTCTTCTGGCCCAAAGAATTGATAAGGCCAAGCCCAAAGTCATTGTGTTGGAGGCATATTCTTCCTACTGAGAAGAACGGTGAGAATGGGGAGTAAATTAGTAATCGAGAGCAAATAATGAGGTCTGACACTGTTAGTAAAGGGCACTGTTGGTGAAAATTAATATTTTGGGGGGAGGTCATTCTAATCAAAATCTTCTGTCAAAGACCATTGATAATCTCCTAGTATAATATGAAATTTATTCTAAGTCCTTATTATCTTCCCCTGGCCTGAAGCATCTGACAATTCCCTCCTTGAAATTTGTTTCTCTTTTTCATTCTATAGCATTTTTCCTGGTTCTCTTCTCACCTGTCTGAAGACCTCTGTATGTCCTTCTTCAATTATCTATCTTCCTGCAGTTCTGGAAATAAGGATTTCTCAGTTGCTTTCATTGGCCCCCTTATTGCTAAGCAATTCCAATTATTAAAATGTTGACAATATTAAATTGAACACCAAAAAAAAAAAAAAGAAGAAGAAGGTTGAAAATCAGTATACTCCAATGTGTTTTTTATTAAATTTGAACTTTTTGGGGAAGAAATATAAAACGAATTTCTCACTGGAATTTCTTGCCATTAAACTTTCAAAATATTTTTGTAGTTACTCTCAGAAATAATAGCCACACTTTTGTTTTCTTCCATTGATCCCCTTGTGTTTAGAGATTATCACAAAGAAATTAAAAATTACATTGGATTCTTATTCCTCCTACCTTTAAATAACACTTACCTAAGTTTCATATGCAAATATCTTTTTAACATAATGAGATTTAAAACTTCCTTAAGTACAGAGATCTTGCCTTATTCTTTAAAAATTCCTCAAAACAGATATGTAAGTTAATTACTTAACATAGAAATCCTGAAATGGTTAGATGTTTATGTAGTTAAAATAGCTCATCTTTACCTCACTTTTAAAAACAATACATCTTCAAATGTTAGGAACCAGATACTTCTGTTTGAGTTATAAAAGAGGCAAAAAAAAAAGTAAATTAAAAACCACTTGTACAGTTATAAAACATTAGGTTTAGGCAATAATTCAGCCTCTATTATTGACCAACCATGTGCCCATAGTGAAGTTATTTAGCTCCTTAAAGTCTTGAATTTCTCACTCATAACTAAGAGGTGAGGACTAGATGGTTTTTTAGGTTCCAAATTATAAAAATTTCTTTCCCCCAAGCCAAAATTATTCTTTGAGTAGGACCCATAGATGGCAGTACCTTATAATAAAATCAATGAAAAGAAATTTTTTTTTAACTTGTCCAGATTAGGAAAAAAAAAAATCTAAAACACATTCATTGTGGGATTTCAAATGGAAAAAAGAAAGCAAAAGCAAAATGGCCATTATCATAATTACTTAATTTATTTTGTTTTCTAGAATAAGATTCTAGTTACCTGAGGTGAAGATGGTAGAAAAACTGAAGTCTGACTATTTCTATATAAACAATGCATGGAAGAGCAAACAATTATGAGGTTTCTAAGGGAATTAGAGACTCCAACTCTTGTTTCAAAAAATTAAAAGCCACTAGAAATAATGCCTCTCTTAAAGTAAAAAAACCAAAAACCTTAAACTGAAATGACATTTAAATATGCAATAAAAGCTCTTTACATTAGGAAGATTTATAGGTTAAAAATATGAACCTGCCCTAATAAAAAAAATCTACCTTGTAAGGTATTTTGAAATGAACCTTCCTGGCATAAAGTATCTTAACCTAAGTGAACACAATATTTTCTCTTAGAGAGCAGAGCAGTGACTGTCTTTGATAATGACAGAGTGTCTGTACAGCATTTTGCATATCCATTTGTAGGGTGGAAGATTTGAGGGACTTTGAAGGCATAATCTGACCATGAAGAATGATATTCCTGAATAAAGTCACAATTCAACCCACTCTGTCCCAATTATTGTGGCTTGGAATTAACAAAATTAAAATTTCATTAAGAAAAAATTCCTTGAAAGCTCTATTTGAATATGCTATTAATATATTACAGAGCATGTAAAATCAGGACATGTGAAATATGTAAAATCAGGAACAGTTTTTCTCTTTCAAAGTGCTTCCTCATGTCATCACCATAATGAAACTGGACAAATAGCCAAGAAGCAGTTATTCACAAAATACAAATTGTGCAATCCAAATTTGTAATACTCCTGACCTGGAAGGATGACTAATATTCTTTACATGAAATACAGCGAGGTGCTGCAGAACAAAGGGGAACTTCATTCAACTTTACAAAACATGAATGATGTTAGGTTGTAAAAAAATAAATCACGTATCTCAACAGCAAAAGAGGTAAAGAAAATACCCATTCAATTCATATACAGAACAATTATGACATGGGTGGTGGGGCTACAATGCCTCTAATTCATACAGAAACAGGGACTGTTTCAGCACAAACTGCCCTGTATGTTGGAGTATATGTCAGAAACTTATGTAGGATAGTGCCATTGCTCCCCGATTGCCTACAGTCTCATTGTGGAGGCAGACATGTACACCTTGACGAAGTTACGAGGGGCAAGGAACATAGCAGAATATTAGAGTGGAGTTGGGATTTCCTAGAGGTGGTGAGTTCTGGGCATCATATTCAATGGCAGGGAAAAATGAGAACTAGTAGTCTAGAAAAAGGCACCCTCTTGTGCTGTGGGTGGAATGGAAACTGGTGCAGCCACTGTAGAGAACAGTATGGACGTTCCTCAAAAAATTAAAAACAGAATTACCATATGATCCAGGAATTCCATTACTGGGTTTTTACCCAAAGAAAACAAAAACACTAATTCAAAAATATATATGCACCCCTACGTTTATTGCAGCATTATTTACAATAGCCAAATTATGGAAGCCACCCAAGTGTCCATCCATAGATGAATGGATAAGGAAGAGGTGGTATGTATGTGTGTGTGTGTGTGTGTGTAATGGAATATTACTCAGCTATAAAAAAGAATGAAATCTTGCAATTTGCAAGAATGTGTATGGGTGTAGAGGGTATGATGCTAAGCGAAGTAAGTCAGTCAGAGAAAGACAAATACCATAGGATTTCACTCATACGTGGAATCTAAGAAACAAAACAAATGAATAAAGGAAAAATAAAGAGACAAACCAAAAAAACCCACTCTTAACTATAGAGAACAATTTATGGTTACCAGAGGCTGGGGGGTGGGTGAATTAGATGTGAGGATTAAGGAGTGCACTTGTCCTGATGAGCACAGGGGGATGTATGAAGTTATTGAATCACTATATTGCACATCCGAAACAAATATAAGACTGTATGTTAAGTACACTGGAATAAAAAAAAAAAAGAACTGGGAGTCTAGAGGGATGCGGAGGCAGAGGCATTATTCCCTGTTTAAAAACAGGGTAACCTCCATGGCTTCTTCTCTTACATGAGTTTATAGTAGACACCTGAGATGGTTTCATCCCCTCCAAGCCTACTTGTTCTAGTCTTCCTATTCTCTGTTGCTGGCTACTGCTTGGGGGTCTGGTTCTAGTTTCTCTGTCAGCTACATTGGGGTGGTTGCTTATTAGACCTGATTCACACCTCAGACTTGCTAGATCCCTTCCCATCCTCGCTGCCCAGCACTCTCCATGCAAGACAGTCAGGGGGCAAACATGTGTGTGTGTGTGTGTGTGTGTGTGTGTAACCAAAAACGATTTGCTTAATTAAGAAAGCAGTGCTAAAATCAATCAGGGTTGTGAAGTAAAAGTGGGAGAACAGTTAGGTCTTAAATGGACAAGAACAGACATCTGGTTTGGTGTGATAGAAAATAGTTGCTGAAAGATGCTGAGCAGAAAAGGAATATAATGAATGTCATTTAATCACAATGTCTATTATTTGGAAGTAGCAAACTGGATAGAAACATTTTTTTCATCAGGATTATAATCCACTGGAAAAGAGTGAAAATTATTATTTCGGGTAGTGCAAACTACACTTTCAATGGTGTGGAGGCATCGAAGGGTATGCCATATTTGTGGATTGTCAAAAATGTGAGTGGGTATGGTAGTAAATGGCTTGAGATGGGGTTGGTGGCAAAGTAAGTTGGGGTCAGATTGTAAAGGATCATGATGAGGAATTTGGGCTTTATCCAGTCGGCAATGGGGTCCCCACTAAGATTTTCAAAGCCATTTTTTGGGTTTACTTCTTTTAGCTAAATATTGAAGAAAGTAAAGATACTTAAAAATGAAAGAATGAGGCCACCATGCTTTGTCTTCCCCCAAAGCAACTGCAAACAAATGTTCTTGCCTATCATGGTGTGGTAGGAGTCTAAGGAATTACTTCTAGTAGGTTCCTCAGCATTCTACTGCCCCTAGCTTTTTAATACTACCTCCTCAGAGCTCATGGCTGTCTTCTTCCAAGGTCAAGGCTTTTCTGATTCCTCCCAGTACCCATTTCCTGCAGCGTTTTTAGCACAAACACATGCTCTGTCTGTCAAGTACAGTGTAAAAATGACTTTGCTGGAAGGCGTGGAGATTTCTGGGCATAAGCCACACACGGAGCAAACATTACAAGCAGATGGCCTCATTACTAGATCCAGCACAAGCCAGAGAGAAACAGTGCTGGGCTTTTCCAGGATGAGGCAGTTATAGTCCTCTGATCTTCAGCTCTGTACTTTGATCTCAGGTCTACTCCTTAGTTTCAGTTCAAAACAACTGTCTTTGAAACTTCCATTTTATATTTCTTCCATTTGTTCAGATTCCTCTCAGCATGATAAAAAATATATTGATAATACCTCTCCTCCAGGTGCTTTCTCTATGCCTGGATTGTTTTACTTACTAGTATTTTTTTTTTTTTTTGCCCTGGTCTGCTCAAATTACCTTAAGTTCTTTCTCCATTCTTCAGTCTGACTCAATCATCCTGTCTCCTGATTTTGCAGTTTTCTTAAGCATCTTTCTTCCATCGCCATCCCTGGATCGCACTCAGATCATGTGAGCATTTCTCAGTCTAACTTTCTGTTGCCTGTCAATCTGTTTTAAAATTAGTATGCCAACACCCTTCCTTTTCTACAGAAAAACATGGTTATAAGACAGTTCAGAATAAAGCCAGGGCAGGCTGAGGGGTAAGAATATTTTTACCCATTAGTATTTAAGAATGTGAGATGATGGGAAGAAAGAAGATTGAGAGACAAAGGAAAGCCTAAATGCCTAATTTAATACTTTTTCAACCTCACCTTCCTCAAGTTTGGGCAGATTGGCAGACTCTCCTGCTTGTCTTAATAGTTGGGTAGTTTCCCAATTTTTTCTTTTTCTTAAGTATTACTCTTATAGTTATTATGTTTTCTCAGATATATATATATATATATTTTTAAAGATTTTATTTATTCATTTGAGACACAGAGATATATATATATAGAGAGAGCATGAGCAGTGGGAGAAGCAGAGGGAGAGGGAGAAGCAGACTCCCCGCCGAGCCAGGAGCCTGATGTGGGGCTCGATCCCAGGATCCTGGGATCATGACCTGAGCCGAAGGCAGACGCTTAACCATCTGAGCCACCCAGGCGCCCCTTCTCAGATATATTTTAAGCTTAGTGAAGGTAGAGGCCTTGCAATTACTACACTCTATCCCCCATGGCATTCAAAACACAGCTGTGGATATCTCTTGTGTATGTTTTATTCCACATTGTCTTTATCCTCAGGCTCTTGGTGGGGATAAGCTGGTTTGCAGTTGCTACACTCTTTAACATCTTCTCACATTCAGATTCCATAGAAAAGATAGCATTTCCCTAAATAGTATAATCTGGACCTGACTATCATTTGCTTTAATTGAGTCGTGGGTACCCCAGAAGCGTTACATTGGTCAGAGTGATGAAATGGCCCAGTTGGTGGAGGAAAGGGTGCAGGAGCTGGACAGAGTCACCTTCACTTAAAGCACACAGACTTCAGTGGAAGAGAGGTGATCCTCAAAGGAAAATTGAGTTAGTTTCTTCTTTCTTTCTTTCTTTCTTTCTTTCTTTCTTTCTTTCTTTCTTTCTTTTTCTTTCTGATTTTATTTATTTATTTATTGAGAGATAGAGAGAGTGCACAGAGGGAGAGGGAGAAGGAGACTCTCCACTGATCAGAGAGCCCAATGCAGGGCTTGATCCCAGGACCTCGAGATCATAACCAGCTGAAGGCAGATGCTTAACTGACTGAGCCACCCAGGCACCCCGAAAATTGAGTTTCTGTTTCCAAAAGATGGGGAAGTGGATGATAGCTATCTAACACAATAAATGTTCACTACAATATCCTTATTAAGAAGATTATAAGGTTAGTACTATGCTGTTGTAGCCCCCATGAACCTTGAGCAACAAATATTGAATGCTTCTCTGGGAGTTATGAGTTTCCCAAAAATGACTCAAGACAGATATGATGAGAATTTGGAAGAGATTAGAGTCAGTGTAAAGGCCACAAGGTGTTGCTAAAAAAAGACCATTCTCTGAGGATTGTAGGAGACCTCCTATTGCTTATAGAATAACATACAAAGCCTTAGCATGATACACAAGATCTTTTACAATCTGACCCCAGTTTACTTCTACTTTATCTCCTGCCAATTTCTACTTTACTCTCTATAATCCAGCCCTATATAGTTTCTTATCATTCTCTAAACACATCATGCTGTTTATGACTCAATGACTTTCCCCCCATCTTTGTCCTTTCCTTTTTTTATGAACTTGAAAGAACACATAAGGAAAAATGCTCAACTCAATGACTTTCTGAAAATCTTGTCTCATTCTTGGAATGCTCTTCTGTGCTCTTTCCACATTGGTACATTTCTTTTTTTTAATTAAAAAAAATTATTTTTATTTTAGAGAGAGAGAGTGCATGCGTGTGAGCAGGTTGGAAGGGGGAGAGGGAGAGGGAGAAAGGGAGAATCTAAGTAGGCTCCATGCTCAGAGCAGAACCCAATGCAGGGCTCGATCTCACAACCCTGAGATCATGACCTGAGCCAAAATCAAGAGTCAAACACTTAACCAACTGAGGCACCCAGGCACCCCCAAATTGTTACATTTCTATTTATTCATGAGGATGAAGCTCAAATGTTATCACTTGTGTGAAGGTCTTAAGAGTGTTAGTCACCTCTGACTTGAACACCTGGGTAAACAGGGACAAAATTAAGCGAAGGAAGTTATCATAGCGGGGGGAACTAGTTTGACTAGGGGAAAGGGGGGCAGATAATGGATTCCATTTTGGGCAGGTAAATCTCAAGTACCCATATAAGGATGCCTTGTTGGTATTTAGATGCACTGGACCTAGATATTCATCAGAGTGGCATGGCATGAAGACACAGATCTGGGTGTTGCCACCATAGGAGTGGTGGGTAAGATTTCTCAATGAGAAAATCATCAAGGGTGGAACCTTGGAGAGTGAAGCATTTAAGAGGAGGGCTGAGGCACTGAATGGTCAGTAATAGAGAGGAGGCAGGAGGAGTGGAGAGGTATGAGAAGACTAAGAAAAAAGAAAAAAAATATTCTCAGTAGTTAAACCAAGGAAATAGAGTTTTTGAAGAAGGGAGTTATTAGTGTCAAATGGTAAAGTCAGTTCAAGAATGATAGAGATTTTCCTGCTATCTTCTTCTTCTTCTTCTTCTTTTTAATATATAATGTATTATTTGCTTCAGAGGTAACATAATTAAAAAAAAAAGAATGATGGAGATCACTAAATGATCAATGGCTTGGAAGGCATGGGTGATGATTTTGAGAGGGTTTGAAAGAAACTTGGGGGCTACAGAGAACTAAGAGTGCTTCTTTTGGATATAATGGTGTTAAAAGACAGCTGAGCATTCCATGATGGGAACTAGAGATACAAAATCTTTTCCAGCATGAATAAGAACATTGGAGTTACAGCTTTAATTCTCTATTCTGCATTTGGTGAAGGACACTCATTACAGCATCATAATGGATTCCTTTCTAGCATATTTCCTTTGAAGAGAGCACTCCTTCATGTGAACATAATAATAGAAAAATATAACTTCTTAAAAATCACATCAATAACTCTTTGAGGACAAAGCTGACCAAATACATTATTACCTCTTACCCCATAGCACAAAAAGTGAAGTCCACTGATCTGGATAGAAAGGAACAATTATTACCTTGTTCCCTCTAAGCAAATGTTATTCTTTATTATATCCTCAGGACATCTATTTTTCAAATGAAAAAAAATTATTTTACAGTCATTAAATTGCTCACTGCTGGTTCCCTGATGAGAAAAAGTAATAAGCATATAAGGGAAGGAAAGTACTAGAACATGTGAGCTTTTTCAAAATTCAGTATTGGCATATTAAAACTCCAGATTAAACCTGTGGCACTGAGAGGCTATGTGGTTGTGGGGTTATGGTTGGTGGTGAGAAAAGATCTCAAAGACATCAGAGATTTTTTTGGTTGTCTTTGTTCCTGGGTCCAGTTCTCCAGTCCAATATGTCTGGAAATTCAGTAAATAACTTATTCAGGGAACCTCAAACCTTGAGAAAAAAGACATAAAGGACCTATTTCAAATCCACAAAACCGATTTTTAGCTAAAGCAATAATTGAAGTTAAGATACATATCCTTCCAAAACTCTATGTGGGAAATTACAGCAAAAATCAGAAGATTGCCTGATGAGTATATGGAATCAGAATAATATCTAAGTTATCTTGTCTACTAATCTGTATAATCTGGTCTTGTCAATGAAGCAGACATATTGCCCATTTTTCCCTATTAACTTTGGTTCTTAGGTCTCTTTGAGATTCCAGTTAACGCCACGGAGTCTCTCATCAGTCGAAAGCACATCCACACAAGCTTTTTCACATATTTCAGTAGTTTCAAAGACTCTCAAAAACCAAGACTTAAAATCCCAGGTCAATAGACCCTGGGCTAGGGATTCACAGTCTAGAGACCTCTTTTTCAATGCTTAAACGTGTCTTTCCCATTATTGCAATGACATTTAGATTAATCAGTCCTTGCTTGTTTTAGGCCAAGAAATTCTCGAAGCTCATGGCTTAATATCTAATTGACTCAAACAAAGAGGTTGGTGTGTAGGTATCTTCCTCAGCTAGGATGTAAGAACACCAGTAGTCCTAGAATTCTGCCTATTTGGTAGAATCACCAGAAATTCCTCCCACTACTTTTTGTTCAGATAGAGGAGACAAACAAATTAGAGTTTATGTCAACCTCCAGGCAATATAAATAACAACACAAAGAGTTGGTGTGCTTCTTTTGTGATGTCACATGATCCCTCCTATGTTGTAATTCTCTTTCAAACTTAATCCTAGGCCCTGTCTCGAAGTGTGGGTAGTTGAAGGGATAGCGTGTCAAGAGTATTTCTTTCTAATGGCAGGAGCTGATTATAGGTCAGTTACTTAGTACCACTGTGGGTTAGATTTGTTTGTTTGAATCATTCTGATGCAAAACACACTGAGGCAATTACAGAATTTTGGTCATTCCTTTTTTTTTTTTTTGCTGCAATATATATATTTTAACTCAAAGTGAATCGACAGTAATACACCATAAATTCTTATTTTGACACTCACCAAAATAGTCACCTGAAAACCCGCTTTTTGTGACAAAGTACAGAAGGCTTGGTCACATTTAAATCACTGAGAACTAGAGAGAAGTACTAGTGCAAACCATAATAGACATTACATCCATAAAAATTTTCCCAGTCCTTATTGTAATATTGCACAGTGCAATTGCTACATGGCAAACTAGTGTAGCATAGAAGTAAAAGCAAAAACAAACCAAAGAAAGAAAGCCACAAGTCTAAAATTGTTAAACAGTTAACAGTTCAAACTTAGTAATCAAATCTATTATCATTGGTTTCATTCAAACAAATCTTCCTACACCTTGCAGTGTATGATTTAACTTTTACTTAACACAAACCAAGATTAAAATTAGTAGAGATTTGAAAAAGTGAAAAGGCTTTGCTACTACAGTAACATATTTAAACACCCTGAAGGAAAAGAAAAGTAAGTATCAGGGTATTTGGTAAAAAATAATAATAATAATTTGCAAATTAAAATAGTATGCAAATATGCAACTTGGAAGTCATGCAGTGTTTTATTTAAGAAAGCAGTAAAACCAAAGAAAACTGGTAAACTGGTTTTAAGGAAGGTATAAATCCAAATTCTTTTGTCGATATGTTGAATTTAAAAGTTAGCAGGATTTTGACATTTTTAATTTTTAAACACATGAAAAAGCCCATGATCAGAATTGGTTAAGAGCAGTGTACTCAGTCAAGAAATGGGCAGAAGACATGAACAGACATTTTTCCAAAGAAGACATCCAAATGGCCAACAGACACATGAAAAAGTGCTCAATATCGCTCAGCATCAGGGAAATCCAAATCAAAACCTCAATGAGATACCACCTCACACCAGTCAGAATGGCTAAAATTAACAAGTCAGGAAACGACAGATGTTGGCGGGGATGCGGAGAAAGGGGAAC
>NC_138378.1:92749925-92813228 GCF_054177405.1 Leptonychotes weddellii
TACTGATGCAAATAACACACCCCAAAATAACATATGCAATTATTTTCCATCATTTACAATACAGTAGTTACAATGACACTCCAAACAGAAAAGCAAAGTAAAAAATCAAAACCCCAACTTCTATTTCATGTAATTAGACTTATACAGAAATTAGAAGGCTAAATAACAACTAGTTAATCACCTAATTTCACAGCTATCTTAAGTGGCAATCGTTATAGAGCAGCTTATCCATGATACATTCAAGATAAATGATACAATTTATTACTTGCCCATAAGCTAAAACACAGCCTGTTTAATACCTTTCCTTAAATTCCACCTCTACACTACAATATACTTGAGGTCAATGCAAAAATGTAGCTACCTTTTATATAGGAAATGGATGATTAAGTCTTCGGTGCTATAAAAGCAACTTCATTTGAACATAACCACCAACCACCAAAAAAGAAAGAAAGAAAGAAAATAAGGGAAAAACCCAAGACACACTTCCTAGGAAAGAAAAAGCATGTAATTTCTGTCCCTGATGGAATGTATTAAATAAGCAAACACCACCAACAAGCAAAACAAGTACTACAATGTAAAAATACTTAAAAAAAAAAAAAACCCTCACATGCATAAATGAACAATTGCACACAAAGAACTCACATCTTTTCAAGCTTCAATAGTAAATATTCTGCTACTATTTATTAAATACTGCATGGTTTGCCCAAGCTAAGATGAAACCACATCATGAATCAATGAGCATTTTGCGTTTTCTTTCATTACCTACTCAAAGTCATGCCTACTGCACCTCTAAACATTTTATTAAATCCAATTATACAGCAAACACTCCCAAAAGAATTTTGGTCATTCTTGAATCCTATATCTTTGTTCATTTCTTTTTAAGTTTTAATTGAGAAAAATACAGGAACAGAACAATGATAATGTCTTTCAAATACTAGTTTTTGCTGACACCATTGGAAGATATCTGGTCTCAAATACTTGGTTAAATCCGTTGGTTGTTTCATCCTAACTTGTGAAATGGCATGGCTTGGTAGAAAGAGATTTGGTGACTGTATTAGTCAGGGTTGCAGCAAGAAAGAGAAAGTATATTCTAATTAGGATAATCTGAGAAGGGCTTAAAAAGGGACTGTTTCCCAAGGCAAGGGCAGAATATAGGAAATCATAAATGAAGTGCAGTACCCCAGACCTGTTACCATAACTAGACCCACTAGCGTAAGGAATGTGACCATAACCTGGAAGGGAGAATTGTGTGGGATAGGCCAACTTCAGTGGAACCCTGAGCTCTGGTGAAGGGACCCAGCCAGCTCTTGGTGAACCTGCAGGGAAGGAGGCAAGAACATAATTTGCCCTCATTTGCCCTCATCTGCCCTCACTTCCTATTTTCTCTAGTATCTCTTTCTGGGCATCCCTATTGGCATATTGATGTGATCATACAGGTGAGCATTCTGGATGGGGTCAGGGTGGAAAAGAATGGAGAACAAATGGGTCTGGAAGACAAACAAAAATATTTGGCATAGGTCCAACAAAACTGGGTTCAAATTCTGGCTCCACTACTTATCAAGTCTTTGTCATTGAACAAGATGTAACTTCTTTAATACTAGGTTTTCTCTCCCTTGGGATTTCTGGGAGAATTAAATATAAATAGTGGAATGTGTGTTTATATCACATGACATGTACATGCTCAAAAAATGCTTATTGAATTTTAACTGAATGAATGAGTACCTGATTAATTAAAAAGGAAAGATTGGTGGGCGCCTGGGTGGCTCAGTTGGTTAAGCGACTGCCTTCGGCTCAGGTCATGATCCTGGAGTCCCGGGATCGAGTCCCGCATCGGGCTCCCTGCTCGGCAGGGAGTCTGCTTCTCTCTCTGAACCTCCCTCCTCTCATGCTCTCTATCTCATTCTCTCTCTCAAATAAAAAAAAAAAAAAAAAAAAGGAAAGATTGGTGAAAGCAGAGGCTAAGAAGTAGTTTCCCTTTACAATTTATGCACCATAAATACAATTTTTGATGTGTGTGCATCTGAATAATATATTCTATATACATAGGAAATATATTCTAGGCAATGTTCATAGGGAAATATGCATGAAAAAATAAATAATCATTACTGCTAATGTGTGACTATTGCGTTCTGGACAGTTAAAATTTAATGTTTACATGCCTTTGATGAGTCAAGGTATCTTTCCAATTTTCTCATTTTATGAACTACAGTACATA
Source organism: Leptonychotes weddellii (assembly GCF_054177405.1). Classification (NCBI taxonomy): domain Eukaryota; kingdom Metazoa; phylum Chordata; class Mammalia; order Carnivora; family Phocidae; genus Leptonychotes; species Leptonychotes weddellii. Next base: position 92,752,141 of record NC_138378.1, read on the forward strand.
AAACTAAACATCTCTTAAAAACCCTAGAATTTTGGAACTGGAAGTGGCCCATGGAAAATCATCTGTTAAAGCTTTTTATTTTGCCGTTGAGAAGACTGAGGCTCAGAAATGTAAACTTATCCAAGGCTAATGAATGACCTTGGAAGTGGCAGAATTACAGCTCTGGCCTCTGTCTAAAAGCCATCTTCTTCTAGATTTTGATTAATAACATCCTAAAGAACAGAACTGACTAAAAGTTCCACACCTTATAAATCAGCATGAAGCTTGCCCAGAGGAAAGTATAAGCTTATGAATTCAATCACCATCTAGATTCTGAGAGAGTAAATTAAAGCATTAATGCTTTGCAATTTATAAAAGAACCTCTTGCCATAAGTGGCCATCATTATTATACTGCTCTCTGATGTGGATACAAACAGTCTTGAGGCTCTTGTAAATAAATTATAATATTCCCAGAAAACTTGAAATTAGGCTCTACATAGGGAGAAGTAGTAGATAAATGCACCCACTTGATATGAAGGATGACCGTAGTCCTCATAGAATTCAAGAAAAATAAACTAGCTTTCTGGGGCGCCTGGGTTGCTCAGTCGGTTAAGCTTCTGGTCCTGGGATTGAGCCCTGCGTTGGGCTCCCTGCTCAGTGGGGAGTCTGCTTCTCCCTCTCCCTTTGCTGCTCCCCCTGCTTGTGCGGTCTCTCTCTGTGTCAAATAAATAAAATCTTTTAAAAAAAGAAAAATAAACTAGCTTTCTGTATCAAAGTATAAAGAATCTCACTAGGTTTTTCTTAATGTGATAGGATCGTTTTCCTCAATATTTCACAGGAAATTGAGGGATCATGATTTAGGGATCGTGATTTAGAATATTATGTGAGGGGTTATTTATTCTTAGAAAAGGGAAAGTGAAAATTCTAAAGACAACAGAACATTGTCATATATTCTCAAGAAGAACGGATTTTTCTGGAAGACTTGTTACCTATCTTTCTCCTTAATGTCTCTTCTAAGAGGAATCACCATTAAGGCTGTAGAAGCATTCTGGGACTCCAAAGAGAAGGAAACATCATTTAGGAGACCAAGGCTAAAATAATGCTGGTCTCCCGTCATGCCATATGGAGGGGCCACGGAATAGCTCCTAAGATGCTCATTTCCTTATTAGGACAAACCCCAGTCCCAAATGCTTTTGGAAGAAAAGCCTTGTAACAAACGCTCTAGGGGATTAATCACAGCTTCAGACTTTTCAATTAAACTTCCCTTTTATTACCCCTCATTGATAGTCTTTGAAGTATGTTTCAATTAACATAAAATTTAGAGCCTGAAGATTTCTAAACTTCTGAGCTTCTAAAATACTATACACATTATCCAAATAATTCTTATGAACAAGTCAATAAATACAAATTATTGTTATTATTCACTAGCAAAAATGATAGTCTTAAGAGACATTGTGTAACATGGTGGTGAGGAAGTCAAGACTTTGTACTTGGAGGCTCTCTGTATCTCAGTTGCCTCAAGCATAAAATGGGAAAATAGCATGACCTACTTCATCTAGAGTTGTTACAATTCAATGAGGTAAATCATGAATGCACTTAGAATAGGGCCTGACACCCAGTATGGTCTATAAATGTTAGATAATGTTGTGGTTATTATTGTTATTACTATTAAGTTATTATTACTTATTTAGCCTGTATTATGTTGCTATATTCTTGTTCCTGTGTGATTTCATTTTTTTTTCTTTTCTGCTCAGTAATTTTCTTTCTTTTTTTAAATATTTTTTTATTAACATATAATGTATTATTTGTTTCAGGGGTACAGGTCTGTGATTTATCAGTCTTACACAATTCAGCGTTCACCATAGCACATATCCTCCCCAGTGTCCATCACCCAGCCACCCCATCCCTCCCACCCCCCTCCACTCCAGCAACCCTGTTTGTTTCCTGAGATTAAGAGTCTCTTATGGTTTGTCTCCCTCTCTGGTTTTGTCTTGTTTCATTTTTCCCTCTCCTTCCCTATGATCCTCTGTCTTGTTTCTCAAATTCCACATATCAGTGAGATCATATGATAATTGTCTTTCTCTGACTGACTTATTTTGCTTAGGATAATACCCTCTAGTTCCATCTACGTCTTTGCCAATGGCAAGATTTCATTTTTTTGATGGCTGCATAATATTCCATTGTATATGTACCACATCTTCTTTATCCATTCATCTGTTGATGGACATCTAGGCTCTTTCCATAGTTTGGCTATTGTGGACATTGCTGCTATAAACATTGGGGTGCAGGTGCCCCTTCGGATCACTACATTTGTATCTTTGGGGTAAATACCCAGTAGTGCAATTGCTGGGTTGTAGGGTAGCTCTATGTTCAACTTTCTGAGGAACCTCCATACCGTTTTCCAGAGTAGTTGCTCCAGCTTGCATTCCCACCAACAGTGTAGGAGGGTTCCCCTTTCTCCTCTTGTGCAATTTCTTAATCCTCACAGCGACTTTGAAACTTTTTGGTAGGTATCATTAGTTCCATTTCACAATGGAGGAGACCAAAGTTGAGAGAGCTTAGGAAACTTGGGTAAACATACAGAGTAAGAGGCAGATCTACAGTTCCAAAATAAGTCTGTCTGACCTCAAAACCTATGCCTATAACCACTGCACTGTATTTACTTCCAGTTGATCTTTCTATATTTGTGAAGAGTCTCTCCTAAATCCTTATCATCCTGCAAGACCATAGGATTGAATAGAATAGAGGCCTCTGCAATTCTTTGGTGGACTAAGTTCTGGCTGTGTGTTTTTTTTAAATTAAACATGACTTTTATTGTTTATTCTTTTTACAAAAGCAATATATGCCTTTTGCTGAAAAGTTAGAAATTGCTACTAATAAAAAGGAAGTAAAAATACATATTCTTTCCATCCAGAGATAACCGCAGTTAACTCTTTAGTTGTATATTCTTCTGTATTTGTGTTCTGAATTTCATCTATAGAGTGCAATTATTTGTTTTTCATTGGTTATAAAATGTTTGCAACTCACTAGCAACATTTCCATAGAAATAAATAAGGGTAAAGACTATTTTCTTTTCTATGATGAGTAAGATATTTTCTTTCCATTTAATCTTTGAGTGGCACAGAGCCTAGACTGTGGTTTACCAGTGGGGTTTAGCCCAATATTTTTATTGACCAAAGAATAAAATAAGGACACAAAAATGAAATGTAAGAATATTAGAAACTCTATAGAAAAGAAGAAAATCAAGGGTGGCTGGGAATTCTTTGCATTGTTGGCTTAGCTCTCAGCGTTATTCCATTTTTATAAGCTGGTGATAATGGACATAATCCATGCTCTTTCTCCAGCTCAAGTCGCTATCCTTGAATTCTTTGTGAAGTGTGGGATTTTTTTTTTTTTACCAAAAGAAAAAATGATAATAAAAAGGGTCCTCTAACCTCAAGACATTTACAATTCACTCCTTTGCCAGTGAATTGAAAGGTGGTAATACCAAATGATCAGTTTGTGCTACCTCAAATTTTAGGGCTTATGAAAAGGCTACATTGGTTACTGATGAATTCCACTCACGGATTTTAAAGACATTTTCCAGACTTTGCCCAGACATCTAGCACCATTTCTGTTGGAAAAACAATGAACAAACAAATAAAACAGAAGTTAAATCAAATTACCAATCAGTAGAGGAGATAGCACTTTTCCTTCTTATCTACTATGTTACTTCAGTTTTGAACTTCATAAAATTTTCAGTAAATCCTTGTCACGTCTGAGTGGGGTGCCTAAAATGAGAATCTAGGGTAGGGTGAAAAATGACAGAATTAGAGGACACAAAGGAAATAGACTTTTCAAGATACAGAGTGATATCTAAGAACACTAACTTCTCAGTGGCAAAGTTAATATTCTAGTATAACCTGGAACCGTTCTTCATGGAGTCAGAATAAAGAGCCCAAATTCAATGCCTTGGTGCAAATTCAGTTTAGTTTTTAAAATGATATGAAACATTTTTAATTCTATTAGTTTTGTGTTTTTTTAAAAAATCTATTAGATTTTAAAAGAAAAACCTAACAGTTTTAGAAAACTGTTAGTTAACTCCTAGTCACTTATCACAGATAATTGGATGCTCTTCTTTCTTAGGATCTTTAGTGCTTGCTCACGTCACAGTTTTTATACTTTTGATACTTTTATAAAAAGTATACTTTTCGTACTTTTAGATACACCTGCCAATGAAACAAAGAGTAATTTTTGCAGGAGATTTGATATTGATAGTTATCTGAATGATTATTTCTAGACCCCAGTTTAGTTTCATTATAATTGTACTGCATAGCCTGTAGAGATGAACAAAGCAGCTATTCTGCATAATAGGACCAATTTTCTCCATTATAGTATTAAGAAGGATTTTGACCTAGATACCCATATGTCTACACCTAGAACCTCAGTGTTAAAGTCCTTTAAAGTCACTGTGCCCCCTTAGTGCCTTTCCTAGTTTTACCAGTATTTATTAGAGGTATATTTAAAAAATTTAATTTGTATTTTGTATTCCAGGTCCCTGGTGTGGATGTAAGATGCATTTGCTATTTAAGTCATTTAGAAAACAATGGTAGCCACATTTGATGAACAGAAGAGACCTGAAATCTACTTTAATATTTTCTCAGCCTTACTCATCTGACAGAATATAACTGATTTGCATTGTTTTGAGGACTATTTTATGTCTGAGATCTTATGATTCAGTGCTCATACACAAAAGGTGCCTGTCCTGCATGTGTCAGGGCATCAACAAAGCCTGCTGCAGTATGGAAATCCTGTTTGGGTATATCAGTCATTGGCATGCTTTGTTGTTGTTGTCAGTTTTAAAAATAGTTTTGCAAAACAGACCTGCAAACTGGGACATAGAGAAAAAAGGATGGAGAGTAGAATAAATGACAGCGGAGAGAGACTTTCTTTTTTTCTCCTCTGCCAAGGCACAATTGTAGCCAATGTCCACTGGTATGGTGTGAACACAGCATTCTTGCCCATTTGCAACGTATGCTTTAAGTACAGCCCATAAAGTTCCCACACACATGGATACCTAGGTTCTGGTTGTCTGGTTGTCCACAATGATCAAATATGCTGTGAGCTTTCTGAAACATCCGAAGGATTGAGGTTCAACTTCCTTTATCCAACTCCTTAGACTCCCTGTTTCAAATGCTTTGGTTGGGGCTGAGGTGTTTCGATGATGTCATGTGTAATTGTGACAGCATCCTCAGACATAGTTTTCTCTGACTTTGGGTCAAAGCATAGTTACTGGATCTGAACATAGTTTGCCTATACCTGTTAAAAGACATTTTCATTGGTTATAAAATGTTTGCAACTCACTAGCAACATTTCCATAGAAATAAATAAGGGTATTTATTTGGGAAGAGTGAACAGTAGCTAAATATATATTACAGTATTAGTTTTACTATGAAGATCCTTACTTACAATATATTTAAAACCCTTCATTAAAGCAAATTGGTCATCCAGTGTATGGATACTCTCTTTAGAATTATTAATTTGGCATACTCTGACATTCAGTCAGGAAAAGAATGTCCTGGGAAGTCTGCCATATCCTGGTTTTGATCTTAGTTACTTCACATAATCTCTCTGAACAATGAGGACAATGAGTCCTACCCTATATCACTTTTTTTTGGATGTTTGTCATATTTGTGTTTACCCATCTTCTTTTGCTTAGTCTTTTTATATTTGGGGAAATCCTCAAGTTATGAGGATAGCCTTATTGTTATTAGAGGTCAGGACTGAAATTCCCACCAGCCTCCCTAGTACCATAGGATACACCTGCACTTCACCTGTCAAAGGTACCATGGGAGCCTGTATTTCAGTTATGAGCAATGGGAAGGAAGAGTTTGGTGCTTGATTCTATTTAGCTGATAGGGATGGCAGCTGAAGCATCTGGTTATTGGAGGAGATATTACTTATTAAAAGTATGTATAAATTATAAATTTTTAGGATAAAGGAAATATGGTAGCTTGCACTATAGTGTGAATGTTGAGTGGTTTTGATCCTTCCCTGGGACGGCAGTTAGTATTGGCACATTTGGAAACCTGATCTATGTTCACTTACATGATTTTATTCATTTCAAACAAGCCTCCTTTTAGCCTTTATCTTGTCAAAGGGAAAGTTACTAATCTTTAATCTGTACTTCTATATAAAGTATTCCATTCTTTGATGATTTTAGTCACAAATATTCTACATCCTGCTGGCTACCTTATGGAAGTAAACACCAGAAGCCTTCTGTTATTTGAGATGTTAAAGATAGTAAGTGTTTACATATACTAGATGCAAGCTAGGAACTGTAATTCTGCTTGGAAAAAAATTGCAAAGGTAAAAGTTTGAAAGAAAGTTAAGCTTTCTTCTTTATGATCAGATCAAATAATCTTTAAAGTAAGGCATTTAACCAAGATCTATGTAGGATGGCTCATTACTTTTGCATGTTTCCATAATGAAATGAGAGCATCAAGGAAGAGAGAATCATAATACATTCCAACTGAATGACTTGGTGGTTTCATGGTTGAGATCACCAGGGAGCATCTAGTTAGAATTTCATCCAAATGCACTTCTGTTAAATTGTACAGAAGGGCCCTTGGAACAAAAATTATTATGTAAGGAATGGTCATTTCACAGATGAATCAGCATTCCTTTCTCTCCTCCTACTTTGTCAGCTTTGTTACTTGATCAACATGGAACAACCCAGGAGAAATAAACTTGATTTCTCAGTGATGATCTCAAGGGCATTTTTGCTTCTTGTTGGTCTGTCCAGGTAGATGTAAACAATAATGGTTCACACATAAAGACCTTGTTTTTTAGTTGCTGCACATTTTACACATATACACATAATTACCTCTTAATTAGCCCTAAGGGAGAGAGATGAGTTTAAGGCTTTGTTTGGCATAAAATAATTTTTTTCAGTAAAATAATACAGCTATTTTATCTACTGCTTATATATTACATAGATTAGAGACGTTACTCATCAATTTGGAATTTAAAAAACGTCTACAAGGAAATAGAGTAAAACACCAACTGACTAGTGCAAACTTTTCCACACATACACGAAATGCCTCTATAAAGGTGAATGAAATTGATAGTGTTCAGGTTATGGCCCTTCTGGTTATAATTTAGCTTATTTGAATGAACATTTATTGAATATCTATTATATGTCAGGCCCAGTGCTGGTACAATAATGAATGATGCATGGTGCCTGCCCATAAAGTCCTTACAGTCTTGTGTCTCAGAGACTCAGATGGGTCACACCACAAGGATTGCTGAGTGCAAAAAAATCCATAATGAAAATTACTTTGATTAAAAATTTGCTTTAATGAAGGGTTTTAAATATATTTTAAGTAAGGATCTTCATAGTAAAACAAATACTGTAATATATATTTAGCTACTGTTCACTGTTCCCAAATGGCCCAAATTATATAAGGTGCTATTCAGAGAGGCCATACAATAAAGTAAAAAAGCCACAGAGTCAACTGTGTTTAACAGAATTCAATGCTATCCTTTCTTTTGAACACAAATTTAACAATTTATCGTAATACCAACCTACAGTAATTAATTTACAATATCTCACTGGAGCCTCACAACTCTGTGAAGTAGAGTTTATTAATTAGAGTTTTAGTTGCAAACAACAAATTTCTTTGGATGGCTTACCAAAACCACAGACCACAGATATATAAAAAAGTATGAAAATCTTTGAGGGGGCTGAGGATCATGCTCAAGGCTATGCATCTAGAAACAACACTCAACACCTCCCTACAGAACTCTCATATTGAAGAGAATGCTTTTGTGCTGTCCCAATAAGTATGACGTGCTAGGAGCTCAGGTTTACTGCCAGGATCATGGCCAGTGACACCCATTCAACTTTTGTGTCAGGAATTCAACCTTGCAACCAAATTCCCTGGTGTGTTTTACAATCGGCGGTAGCACGTAATTGTAATCATACAAGTGTAATCCTATTGCCATTCTTCCTTTTGGCTCATCCGCTTGCTTCACGTTCTGCATTTCTGACAGCTCTGGGTTCTCCAATCAGTACTCATCACCCCCAAATCATGAGCTTTCCCAGGAGAAGGGGGGATGTGATTGGATATTGGGGAATGGGCTGGCCATTTTGGAGGTCCTTAACTTTCAGGGAGAGAGTGGTCCTGAGTAAAGAGCTAGGGAGGGCCAGAAGCAGTATGAAGATACTCAGCCTTTTGGAGAGCAGGGTCTGAGGGCTGTTGGGTAAGAGGAACAGAAAGGGAGATGCGAGTACTCAAAAGAAAAAATGTTTTTAAGACACCTGTTGTGGTGAACATCTACACAGCACTAACAATCACCTCATGCCCCATTTAATATCATTAAATCAAATAGTTCTTCTTGAGTGAAAATTAATATTTTTATGTCTTTAGAGATTGTATTTTGCGTTTTTAAAAACAGAAATGACAAAAAAAATTAAGAACCGTAAGTAATTTGTGGCCAAGAATCAGATTTAAAACAGGCAGTTCCTGCTGATTACAGCTTCATTGATTCCATTTGGCCAAAGGGTTTTCTTAATTGCTCATCTATATTTGCTCATTTATTTGAGGGTTTCCTCCTAGGTCAAGATGCTAAACAGTGATTTAGGCAGTTAAAAAAAAAGAGAGAGAGAGAGAGAGAGAGAGAGACATCTTCCACAGTGGAGAGCAAACTCCCTTTCCACTTGATCTGCTCCTCTTACCCTTGGCCAAAGCAAGTGATCATGAGCCTGGCCCCACAGCTTTCATATCCTCTGCCCAGAAGACTCATGCGACTCCTTTTTCCCTTTAAAGATCACATTGATATTATTTAGAAAATAAAGACAAAGGAAAATAAGAACAAAGGATCAACGTAAGAGACTTTTAAACTCTTAAAACTGCAGCCCTCATTGAAAAGATTTCAAATATATCTGTGTTTCAATGATTATTTTTCAAAAGAATGGTATCAGTGAAATGATTCTGAATTCTTCTGCATAAGATATTGACCAAGAGGAAAAAAACACGTGACTTTGCCAGAAGCATGCAAAAAACAAAACAAAAAAACCCAAAAACCAAAAACAAAACCCTTAAAAATTCTAAGAAGACAAGAAAAATATCAAATGTGTTTGTAGTGAACGGATTTTTAGATAAAATTTATGTTAGAAGTGTGTTTGCATGCTTATATAATCATTTGGAAATTTGTACTTACATGTGTATAGTTATGGTATTTGAGAAATAACTCTATTAACTGACACTAATTTAAAGGTTCCTTTTCTATCTTTGACTTAATAACATATTTTGGTCATAATTACAATTTATGTGTATGGTTGTTGTTGGTCATGGAAGCAATCCCCCGATTATAACGTTGTTCATATGAAGAAATATAGTCCAATTATTGACAACTTAGTTTATGACAACTTCTAGGAGAATACTGTGATGAGAATTAGAAGTAGAATATTTGTGTAATTCTCTTATAGCCTCCAGCAAGGATGCCAGGCACCTAACAGGTGCCAGGTTCAATAAATATTCCAAAGTATATTAAGTGAAAAAAACAAGTTTCTGAGCAGCATGTGTAGAATATTTACATTCATGCAAAGTGGAGGAGGATAGATAAATACATATTGTATTTGATGTTTTTAAGTATAAATTTGTTTTGGAAGGACAAACACAATAATGACAGTTACCCTGTTTGAAATGGAGGGAAGGAGGGGGACATGAAGGACAGAGGACCAGGCTGGGAGGGATGCTGTCACTGTGGACATTTTCATATTTTGTGTGATTTTTGAACTTTGTGACTATATTATTTATTCAAGATTAATTAAAATAAAATAAAAGCAATTAGATTTTTTTATATTTAAAAATTAATTATTACTATTGTGAAATCTTTCTTATAAGCAACATAGCTACAAGTTTCTTGTTTTTGACACTCCTTCTCTTTATTCTTGTTCTTTTTACTTAAGGCATTCTAAATAACCAGAGTACAACATCTGGGACATAAATTATAAATAAATTTTCTGTAATTACTTTTTGGTCAGCACTTCACTTGAAAACTATAAATTTTTTTGGACTATGCATATATCTAATTTTACAGTCTTTAAATTTGATGGCTTTTTCAGAAATTTGGCATGGTCCACAGAGGAAAAGAAAAAAATATGTTGAAAAGATTAAGAACTAAATAAAAGTGAATAACCAGTACATGGGCCTCAAATATAGACCTCAAATGTAGACATTTTACTATAAATGTCAGCTTTCTGGGAAACTCCGGGTTGCTGGTTGGGAGACAGAGAAGGTATATATCTATGAAAATCATGATGACTTCTTAGCGCCCATATTGAAAACCACTGAACAGTATGGTCTAAAAGTCCCTTCCAGCCCTTCCAGTCAGTCATTCCATTGTAAGAGAGATCTAGAGAAGCAAGAAAACAGAATCGAAGATGAGTCCTTCTAGAGCAAGTTGAAATAACTTGGAGTTGATTGGTATAACTGCACCATATCAGCACATACCTTTGACCAGCTTAGTTTAAATAAGAAAAATGATATTAAATGTAACAAGGGATAGCTTGTGGTAACAGAAGGAAGAAACTCTTGGATGATAAAAATGTTAATTAACTAGACAAATCTTCAATCCTGGGAATCTTTAAAAACAAAATCAAAAGTTCTTTAGGTGATTTAGACATTTTCTGGATACAGTGCTCTTTTTGAGTCTTGAGTAAATGTCTCTGTAGATTGTTTAAGAATTGTCATCTGGTAAAGTAATTGCTTTTTTTCTTTCTTTATTTTTTGGGGGGGAGGGGCAGAGGGAGAGGGAGAGAGAGAATCTTAAGCAGGCTCCATGCCCAGAGTGGAGGCTCTATCTCACAACCTGAGATCATGACCTGAACTAAAATCAAGAGTTGGACACTTAATATGCTGGGCCACCCAGGTGTCCCAATAATTGTTTTCTTTATTACGTAAACAACTCAATATCTAGGCAAAATTACTTGTTTAACAGTTTCATATTTTCAAGCTGTATGCCCTACTGGTATACTTTTTTGTAGATAATTTACTTAAAGCATTAGCTGTTTTAACCAGTAGAGTCATTTTGGGTAGTTATAGGAATGATTTATTAACTTTGGTATTTAATGCAAATAAGAAAGTGTTTACAGAATTAAAATTGACATTTAAATTTGCATTATGTTTCTTAATTTGTGTTATAATCTCTCTACTTTTTCACAATATTGTATTGTAAAATATATATTTGCCCCAGTATCTTTTATTGTCCCTAACATATTGCCAATATTTAGGCTAAAAATTAATCTGTAATCAACCTTAACATTCTCAAGTTCTTCCAAGAGGGCACAATGTACAAACTAAAACACACAATCTTTTTTTTTTTTTTAATTTTTTTCTTTTTTTGTAAGTAATGTCTACTCCCAGTGTGGGGCTCAGACTTCCTGATTCTAACATCAAGAGTCACATGCTCTACCGACTGAGCCAACCAGGTGCCCCTAAAACACACATTCTTAGCTAATAATGTCTTTAGCATAAAATGGTTTGAAAGTGCAGATTGGCCAGAAATTGATTTTAGGCTTAGGAAAAATTTTTATTTCCACTAATACATTGGTGTTAGAATTGTATTCTATTTTAAACTATTCTGGAGATATTGAATATTAACACAATTTAAGTATTGGGAATCTATTGCATCAGTGTACTGACCCACATTTTGAAGCCTCAATATAGTTTCAAAGACCTCAATAATATATTATTCTGTTGTACTATTCTTTTGAATTCTTAATTATAAGATAATAAATGTTCTTAATGTAAATTAATGATCAGAAATTCCTAAGCAGGAGGGAATATTGAGTGATTGTAACATCAAGTCATCCCAGACAATCACACAGTCTAAGTTTTAAGTCCATAAGGAGATGCCATAACTTTAGACATTTGTTTCACTGTTTATCAGTTTTCACTCTGAACTGTATTCTATATACCTAAATCTCTTAGGCTCCATTTCAGGATTAGATTTCATGTTTAGTGAAGTAAGGGAAGAGAATGGGTCATCTGCATTATTTCCCCAACTTTTTATTTTGAGAAACTGTATAACTTAAGAAAATAAACACCTATATATCCCTCATTCAACTGTAAACGTTTCCACCTTTGCTTTCTTTCTCTCTGTGCTCCCCTAATCCATCTCTCCCTCTTTATCTTTTTTTTTTATTATGGTATGTTAATCACCATACATTACATCATTAGTTTTTGTTGTAGTCTTGCATGCTTCATTGTTTGCCTATAACACCCAGTGCTCCATGCAGAACGTGCCCTCTTTAATACCCATCACCAGGCTAACCCATCCCCCCACCCCCCTCCCCTCTAGAACCCTCAGTTTGTTTCTCAGAGTCCATACTCTCTCATGGTTTGTCTCCCCCTCCGATTTCCTCTCCCTCTTTATCTTATTCTAAGTTTCAGTCATCATGACACTTTACCATTAACTACTTCAGCTTGTAAATCCTAAGAACAAGGACATTCTCTTGCTTAACTACAAAGCTAATCTCACACCTATAATGTTAATTCAATAATATTATCTAGTGTACTGTCCATATTCAATGGAGGAAATGTTTTTTAAGAATCCAAGATCTAGTCAAAGTTCTTCCATTACATTTGGTTGTTATGTGACTTTAGTCTCTTAATCTGGAACATTCTGCTTGCTTTTCTCTTGTTTGTTTTTAATGACATTGATTTTTTTCTTGAAGAGCATTGGCCTATCATTTTGTAGAATGTCCGATATTCTGAAATTAAAAAATTTTTTCCTCAAAAAAATTTTTTTTCCCTTCACAATTAGGATCTGGCTAAATGTTTCTGGCAAGATATGACACAAATAATGTTGGCATTTCTTATTTTTAAAAAATATTTTTAATTTATTTGTCTGAGACACAGAGAGAGAGAGCAAGCATGAGTGGGGGGTAGGGGCAGAGGGAGAGGGAGAAGCAGACCTCCTGATGAGCAAGGAGCCTGACATGGGGCTCTATCCAGGACACTGGGATCATGACCTGAGCCAAAGGAAGACGCTTAACCAACTGAGCCACCCAGGCGTCCTGTTGGTATTTCTTATTGCATCAATTGATATAAGGTTTTCCCACAGCTGGTGATGTTAATTTTTACATTTGATTAAGATTTTTAATGTGAGAGCTCTCCATTATAAAATGTAGTTTCCTCTTTGCATATAATATGTAATTAGTAGGGTGATAGCAGAGACTGTGAATTTTGATGGTTTTGGCATCCAATAATGATCCTCATCTGGGTCAGCTATTACATTGATGATAGAAATGGTGTTTTTCTGATTTAGTCCTTCTATCTCCTTTTATCAGCTATATTTCTGTGTGTGCATCATTATTATAGTTGAAATTAAGGATAAAAATCAGCCTTTTTTATTTGTTGGGAATAATCTGTGCGGGTTGTCAGCTTAGTGGGATGGCTTAGTTGGTCTGTACATGCTGCTAAGGAAGCCAAGGCCATGGCTACAGTGTTCATATGGGCCAATTACCCAGGCTCTGTTTCAAGGCCAGGGTATAATTTTCCTCTGCCAAATCAAGAATGTGTGCCAATGGCCACCTGGGAAACATAACATGCAATAAGGCTAGAGCTTTACAATTCAGTCTAATTAAAAATACAGGCTCAATTAATGGTGGATTATCTTTTTATATGAAAGATGGCAATTAGTACTATAAAAAGCCTATTTTTCCCAATTCATTTCTTTAGGCCTATTTTACAAATATTTAAAGATTTTTGTGAGTTGCTTTTCTATTCTCTGCAGAAATTAACCAGCTTCCCTAAATAATACTTCTACTGAAAGCAATTAAAAATGATGTAAATATTTTTACAGTTAAAAATGAGGTAAATGATGTAAAATATATTCTAAAAAAGATATTTGAAGATTAAAAAACCCAAGAAACAGGAGCCTACTATACGAAATCTGTTCTCATGAAACCTTCAAAATCTAAAGACCATTTTTTAAGACAATGCAAAAACAATCACAAAACAAAAGAAAAAAACCTGTTGAACAGTCCAGATAAACATTGCCTGATTAAAATAATGATGGTAGTGTCTAATAGTACATAAATTGGGAAAGGAGGAGATAATCAATACTAATCTGTTTTAAAGTTCAGGGATGGTTTAATGTTAGACTTTGTTAAGTTAGCAAGCCTGGTAAAATGTTAAAGGTAATCGTTAAGTGAATAGAAAGAGTATAAATTTCAAATCAATATATGGGGAAAAAGTACATTAATGAAAAAGATGAAGCAAAAACTTAATGAAAAAAATAGGAAAACTGGAAAAAAAGAGATAAGTGAGACAAACAGAAAAAAGAAATAGTCTAGAAATCATTTCAACTATGTCAATAATTATAATAAATGTAAATGAACTTAACTCACCAGTTGAATGACAGAGATTGCAAATTGATAAATCATTTAGATAAATGTCATTTACAAAAGATGCATCTAAAGTGTAAGGACACATAACAGTTGAAAGTGAAAGGGTAGAGAAAGGTTTATTAGGAAATTCCTAATGAGGGAAACCTAGTGTACTATATTAATATCAGAAAAAAAAAAAGATTTTAAGGCAAAAAGCCTAATGCATATAGAAAGTCACAACACAATGAGAAAAATTTGATTTCATTAGGAAAATATAACAATTCTAAATGTGTGCAACTATTAAAATAGTCTCAAAATATATGTGAACTGACAAACTTGCCACCATCATAGTGAGAGATTCCATACCTCTACCTATCATTGGTAGTAAAACCTGACAAAAAAATTAAGCAAACTTGTCACAGGATTACAACAGGTGCAAACTTGATTTAATGGACATATATGAGTGCAGAGGATCATAGGGGAAGTGGGGGAAAACTGGATGGGAAGAAATCCAGAGAGGGAGACAAGCCATGAGAGACTCTTGGCTCCGGGAAACAAACTGAGGGTTGTGGAAAGGGAGGTGGGTGGGGGGATGGGGTAACTGGGTGATGGGCATTAAGGAGAGCACATGATGTGATGAGCACTGGGTGTTATATGCAACTAATGAATCATTGAACACTACATCAAAAACTAATGATGTACTATATGTTGGCTAATTGAATTTAAATTAAAAAAATAATGGACATATATGGAATTCTGTGTCAAACATTAGAGAATATACATTCTTCTCAAGCTTTTATAAAATGGGTCATTTATAAAATTGATTACATTGGGCAATGAAGCAAGTTTCCATTAAATTTCAAAGTTGTTGTTCTGGCCAAAACCTCTGACCACAATGCAGTTAAGTCAGAACTTAAAAACAGAAAGAGAAATAATTTTCTTAATATTTGGAAATTAAAATAATTTTCTAAAGTACTCAAAAATCAAGGAAAAATTCATAATGAATATTAAAAATAAGTGCTAAGAACTGAAAGAAAATAAAAATACTACATGTAAAACTCGTGGGAGGCAATAAAAGTAATGTTTTGAGAAAATGTTTTAGCTTTAAGTTCTTATATTAGAGAAAATAATGAGCTAAGTATACTAAACTTAAGACATTAACAAAAGAAGAACAATATTAATCTAAAAAAAGTAGGAGGAAGGAAATAACAGACAAGAGCAAAAAAAAAATAATGAAACAGAAAACCAAGACACAATAGAAATAAAGAATAAAATTGAAAACAAGAAAAATATTTGGCAAAATCAAAGAAGGTAAAAAAAAAAGGCACAGATAAATAGCATATTAAAATATTTTAAAAATAAATTAAAGGAATAAGGATTAGAAAGGAGGAAATAATAGTAATTGTACATTGATTAAAATTTCCAGTTAAAAAGAAAATATTTCAGATTATATAAAAACATCTAGGATACAGGCTGTTTACAAGATAAACACCTGAAATGTAAGGGTATGAAAAGTTGGAAGTAAAAGATTGAAAAAATGATCTAGGAGGCTAATACTACAGAATGCTAAAGAAGCTATATTAATATCACACCAAATAAACTTTAAAACATAAAGTTCAAATAATGTGCTACTAGAGACATAAAAAATTACTACTTAACAATGAGTTTCAAATCCCTAGGAAGTTATAATAGTTCAAAACTTCTACGAATTTAGTGACAAGGCCACACACACACACACACACACACACACACATACCCAAAGACTACAAGTAAAATTTGTCAAATTTACCATCATAGTGGAATATTTTAACACATATCTCACAGTAATTGGCAGAGTATGTTGATAAAATCACTTTGGAAAACTATTTGAAATTATCTTATACATTTAAATACTTGTGCTAATCTCAAACCCCCGAACTTTTAAGTAACCCAAAATTCCAACTGAACTGAAAATTGGTGTATTTATACAGTAGAACAAAATGCAAGACTGAGAATTAATGAATTGTAGTTCTATGGGTCAACCTGCATGAATCAGACTTTTGAAGCAAATAGGTAATTTTCAGAAGAATTTTGTCATTTGAATGAAGTTCAAATAATGCAAAACTAAATACTGCATTCTTGAGTTACAGCCATATGTGATAAAACCACAAAAAGAAGTATGGGATTAATAAACACAAAATTATTGAAAGCAAGGTTGTGGAGCACACAGTGGAGGGGAGATCATGTGGGAGCACACAGGAGCATCAAAATCACAGTGTTTTATCTTTTGAGCTAGGATCAGGTGGCAGCATGAGTATTCATTATAAATTCTGCATATGTTATATAAGCATCCTTTTGTACTTATTCAGTAATTGCTATAATCTATATAATATGATGTAAAATAAATACGATTGAACAAAGAGAAGTAGGACTTTCAGAATTCCCATATGACTTTGCCTGGAGAGGATCTGGGAAGTCATGGAATAAAAAAATCAGATATGTTAATCAGATAATGTCTCTTTTTCCATATATATTACAGACACAGAAAATGTTAAAAAAAAGAGTTTAAATATCTCTGGGCTTTTGCATTTTCTCTATGTTCTTAATGTTCTTTTTGTTTGCAGTAAAAATTAGACCTGTCATTATGGGTTTATCAATACCGAATAGTACGTGTTGATAACTTATTTTTTCCTTTCCTAAGCTCATATTTCTTATTTCTCGTGTCATCCCAGTCTTTGTAATTATGACCCCTTACATGCTTAAATAGTCAACCATTAACTCCTCCTAACTTGAGGGAGTAGGGTGGGATTATTCGGCCTATGTATGTTCTGGGGCTGGGGAAAAACTCTTTTACTTGTGGCAATACTTCAGGCCCCAGAAAAGATGAAAGTTGTATCCACTAAGAGTCCAAGCAGTGAGTCTCAACTGGATAGTTGATAGAAAGGATTTGGTGGGAAACTAGGCCTGAGGTATGGAGTCAAAAAAGTGGGTGATCGGGTGCCTGGGTGGCTCAGTCGTTAGGCATCTCCCTTTGGCCCCGGGTCGTGATCCCGGGGTCCTGGGATTGAGCCCCGCATCGGGCTCCCTGCTTGGCGGGAAGCCTGCTTCTCCCTCTCCCACTCCCCCTGCTTGTGTTCCCTCTCTCTCTGTGTCTCTCTCTGTCAAATAAAGGAATAAAATCTTAAAAAAAAAAAAAAGTGGGTGATGATAAGAGTGTGTGTAAGGGTAAGGGACCTTGGAGGAACTGAGGTGCTAGGAAAGCTCAGAGTAAGAGGTAGTAAAACAGGGAAGGGGGAACTAACTTGGATACATTTGGGGAACAAAAGGCAAAAGTGATAGGTTTTTATGAACTCCCTGTGCTGTTTGGTTTCATCATACAGGAGTCAGAAGGGGATGCTCTATCTTCCTGCTTCATCTTTTAAAATATTGTTTTTGCTTTAGATTATTCCATCAAAGTCACTAGTTTCTTTTATTTACTGACTTACATACACATAATATTTCACTTCTAGTTCTTAATAGAAAATTGAGCTTCATCAATAAAAGTGTCACTATTGCAGAGGGTGGTCAGTGGTATGTAAATGGATAATTTTGGTAGACTGCAAATAAAATCCTAATCATCGATCATCCTGCAAAGAGGGCAAAAATAAATTTAGTTTCAAAGGAGCATTTTAATCATAAAGCAGTGAGTAAAGGTTGCATATGAATTAAAGAACCATGACATTAGTTTGATTATTTTTGGATTTCCTGATAGCTATCATTTCAGCTCTAGTATCTATATCTTTAATGTTTTCTAATCACATGCGTATTAATTCCCAGATCTCAAGTCAAAGAAAGGTATTAAAAAACAGGTCACCTTTTAAAATGAGTAAATAAAATAGAGTATGTGTACTTGCCCAACTCAGAGATATGGAGAACTACTTTGGCCACATTCTTTTGCAAAAAAAGTCGGGGATTACCTGCTAGGATCTAAGAATTTTTGGTTAAATGATTAACATCACAGAGTTTAAAGATTCCTAAAAATACATGTCTCATTCAAACAATTACTAAGTATCATTTAGGTTAACAGAAAAATAAGTTACATCTGTTTTCTTCATTTCACACTTATAGTCGAATTCCCATTGGATCAATAAGTCTAATGGCAATATTCTGACCAAATCAGAGTATGGCATGACAACTATGAAGGAAATTAATCTCTGCTGTCTAAAAATGCTTTAGGCAAGAATCTACTGCCTTGCCTTTGCTCTGCAACTCTTCTGGCCCTGATCTTACATTAGGAGACATTTAGTACTATAAATAAAAATGGAAAAAAGTGTGTTACAGCAAGAAAATGGAAAACCACCCATCATGAGATCTTCATCTTCATGGCCGTTTGCATCCTTGTCAACATCAGGAGTCAGCTCCCATTTGAAGTCCATGGAGGCTTGGTTAGCTCTCAAACGATGTAAACACAGATTATGATAAAGTTTGAGAACTTTAAAAATTGCTTAGTGTGCACATTTTCCTTAATGAAGCCCAATTTAAGAAAGCAAACAATAACAAAACAAGCACACCAAATTTTGAAACTGCTGTGTAATAGTGAGATATATGAGGCTTATCCAGGACTCACGTTAATTTAACTAGACACTGAAGTGGATTCTGAGTAAATCAGAATTTTAAAGGACAATGACCATGTAATCGATCTCATAAATATAATAGGGTTATATTTACTTTGCCTCCTCACAGAGGTCATTGTCACCCAATACTAATGGGATAAACCTTATGTTCTATAGACCCTTAATAACGAACCTCTACTTGCACGTGGAAGGAAAAAGACTGAGGTCTCCCAGGTTCCTATTACAGCCTATTCTCCTATTCTGTTCTATTTTGAACATGTTCTATCCATCTGTCCTCGACAGATTCGAAGAATAATGCCTTTTGTTTGTTTTAGAAGTGAGCTGGTTGACAAAATTAATGCCTCATTATCAATTGCTGGAGGAGGTCCTCGAGGGGAATGTGCTGTCAATTTGCCTGGATGTGAGAGGGTTACTACTGCAAGTTTGTGTAAACTGAGGCTCAGTGTGGCCGAGGTGAAGCTGGCAAGTGGTGCGCAGAGTGTAGGCCGGAGGCGGGTGCATGAATAAGAGGCTAGAAGGGAAGGCAATGGCTAGGCAGAAGGATTTTGAGCCTTGGTATGGGATCAACAGTTTGTTGCGTATGCGTAGGCGCTGAGACCCCACCCTGCTCCGCGGCTCCACCCCCGCCCCTGACCCCGCCCCCTCCTCAGGCACCCTGGGCTTAGACCCAAAGGAAGTGGAAACACGCGGCCAGGCCTGCTGCCCGCCTCTCGGGATACTGCTTCTGGCACCCGCAAGCGGCTCCGGCTTTTCTGGCCTGGCGGGGACCTCCAGCACCATCACCACTTAAATGGTGACACCTGCTGTCCTTGTCTCTTAAAAAGGAGACACTTCGCAACTTTTTATCAAGGTGTCTGCGCAAGACCCCTCAGGTCTTTAGGAGGGGAACGTGGAGCGGCAAGCCGGGGCTTCAGGGTTGATGACCGCCTGCTCACAGGACACGGGGACTTTCGAGGAAGTGGTTGTGCACTTATCCACGAGGAGGCGTGAACATTGCTGGACACTGCTCAGAAACTCCTGTACAAAGACGTGATGCTGGAGATCTTTAGGAACCTGGCCTCAGTAGGATCTCCTCTCTTAAAGCCTAAACTTGCTCACCCCGGAGGAGCAGGAGGATCTGAGGACCCAGGAGAGATTTCTCCAGGACATCTGTGCAGACCAGAAGTCTCAACTTAGAACCAAACAGACCACTGCAAAGCAGAATGAAATTTGGGAAAAGCCATCTATGGTCAGGAAAAGTGGCAGACTTTCCTTGGGGGAGAATTCCTTTGAGTGCAATGAAAGTGAGAAAGCCTTCAATTACCACATACCCCTTAATCAGCAGGCATCTACTGAACCTGGAGAGAAACACTATGCATATAATCTGTGTTGAAAAGCCAGCTGAAGCCATTCTAACCATATTATGCCCAAGAGAAATTACACAGGAGAGAAATGCAGTGAATGTAAAGAAGGTGGGAAAGTGGGCGCCTGGGTGGCTCAGTCGTTAAGCGTCTGCCTTCAGCTCGGGTCATGATCCCAGAGTCCTGGGATTGAGCGCCGCATCAGGCTCCCTGCTCAGCGGGAAGCCTGCTTCTCCCTCTCCTACTCTCCCTGCTTGTGTTTCCTCTCTCGCCGTGTCTCTCTCTGTCAAATAAATAAAATCTTTAAAAAAAAAAAAAAAGGTGGGAAAGTGTTTAGTAATCCTTCATCCCTTAGGATCCCCGTGCTGAGCTCATGCTGGTGAGAAACCCTACAAAATTTTATTTATTTGTTTTTACCTGGCTGGGGCAAGCCCTAAAGGCCTTTTAAAAAAATACTAAGAGATCAGTCAGGGCAGGGTTGGGGAAAAGGCCTAGCAGTGGCCCCTGTCCCCAAGTCAAAGTCTCCGAAGGCCACCTGCTCTGTGATGACAGGCCAGGTGTCCTAGGGTGGGCTTAGGGTGGGAGCCTTCCCCATGAACTGGTCGAAGTTGCTGATGTTGGTACCGTCCGACAGAGTGGGAAGAGCAGGCAGTGAGCCAGCAGGGTATCCCAGCTCAGTTGTCCTGAAGGGTTGCATCCTTGGCATCTCTCTCCCTGGACCCTAAACAGGGGAGTGAGCTCATATCTGAGTTTGAAAAGATCACATTAAAAACGGGTGTTATGGGCGCCTGGGTGGCTCAGTCCGTTAAGCGTCTGCCTTCGGCTCGGGATCGAGTCCCGCATCGGGCTCCCTGCTTGGCGGGAAGCCTGCTTCTCCCTCTCCCACTCCCCCTGCTTGTGTTCCCTCTCTCACTGTGTCTCTCTCTGTCAAATAAATAAATCTTTAAAAAAAAACAAAAAAACAACAAAAAAGCAGGTGTTATTATTACGATCCTCTTCAAATGTTAGTGCTAGGAAGGCCTTGGAGATGTGGTCTCACACCACCTACAGGAACAGAGTTTTATGTTTTATTTGAAAAGAATCTCTGAGGGCTATTTCTCTCTCTCACACACACCCTTTTGAGATATTTCTGATATACCTCCTTAGGGGTGGCTAAGTGATCCCTGAGAAGCCATCATTATATTTTCTACATCTTACTTTCAAGTCACCTGCATAAAGAATTCCCTTGTTTTTTTACGCCATGCTGTTGCAACTTGGCTTAAAAAAAGTCCAAAATGAGAGGTAAATTTTACCCAACTTCCACAGCGGTCCACGTGGAGCTTCAATAAAAAATTGCGCTTCTGTTGAATAGATCCTATTTGAGCAGTATTCTAAGTATATAAATAAGAAAAGTACTATTGCACATAGATCAAGTGAACAAATGCCAAAGAACGTGTTGTTTTATCTCATGTGTGTTTCTTCTATTTTTGAACTCCTTAGGTTGGGACTCTCTTCAGGCTTGCCTTCTGCACATCCTTGGGTACAAAAACCTTACTGCAGACTTGGAAAAACTGTGCAGAGAACCCTCTGATTCTGATAATCTCCAACATGAAGAAATGCTTTTGAAGGTTAGTGTTTGAACACATCAGTCCCTTGTCTAGGTCAGCTAATGTTTGCAGGCGCATGCTATATGCTTGGCACTGCTCTGGACATTGGGGGTACAAAGATGAATAAGACATGGGCACCATAACTGGTTGGTAAAGCCCAGTTTCTTGCTGTTTCAGATATTGGAAGTAAAATTTGCATTAGAAAATTCATGTGAGGGGCGCCTGGGTGGCTCAGTGGGTTAAGTGTCTGCCTTCAAGTCAGGTCATGATCCCAGGGTCCTGGGATGGAGCCCTATGTTGGGCTCCCTGCTCAGCGGGGAGCCTGCTTCTCTCCCCCCTGCTTGTGCGCGTGCATGCTCTCTCTCTCAAATAAATAAATAAAGTCTTAAATAAAAAAAGAAAATTCATGTGAGAAGTTAAATGTGAGGCCATTTTCTTTTTATTGTTGTATAATTGACATATAACATATTTTAGGTGTACAGCATAATGATTTTATGTTTGTATATATTGCAAAATGATTTCTAGTTAACATCCTATCATCTTAATTGTCAAGGCAGCAGGCAATAAAGCCAGTTCCACTGCACAAACTTCCCCAGTTAGTCCTCTGTCAGTGTGGAAGAAGTCATGTGAGTGGGTCTTCCCTCCACAGAGGAAAAAGTGGTGATCTCGGGGGGAGGCCTCCCTCACTTCAGGTTTCACTCACCCTTTTGGTCTAGGATTGGGCTCCACAAACTTTAGGTGCCAGTCGGGTAACTGGGTATTGACTAGATTAAGCAAGATAAAAGAAAAGGGGGGCGGGATCTTTTTTTTTCCATTGAAATTCAGGCTCAAACACCAGGCTGAGCCACCCTTTAGAGCCCTTAGAGTTGATGGAAGTCCTTACTTTTCTTGACCCTTGGCATGCTTGTCGGCTGAGACCAAGCATCTTGATGGAAGTCCTCACTTTTCTTGACCCTTGGCGTGCTTGTTGGCTGAGACCAAGCATCTTGATGGAAGTCCTCACTTTTCTTGACCCTTGGTGTGCTTGTCTGCTGAGACCAAGTGTCTTCGGAGAACCACGTTCTGGCTGCGGTAGAGTTGCTGCTCATGTTAGGCCTCACAGATAGGCACCTCACTGGGAATCTGTGGAGCTCCAGAAGTCTGCCTCTTCCTTGTTTGTCCTCCAGCAGTTCATCTCAAGACCCTGTCTGTGAAGTAGCTGTACCATTATAAAATTTTCAGTGCCTGGTTTTCCTGAGCTTGACCTGAGCTTTGAAGCTATAGCAGGTTCGGATGGGTTGCCTGGAAGGAACTTAACGCAGTTCTCTCTGGAGTGGTTTAGGTATGTTACCGGAGAAACTTCTCTATGGAGTGAGTGGCTAGACTAGAGGGTCATCAAAGTTCAGTTTCTAAGTCAGCAGTTCTTTACAATCATTATTTGGGTAGTTAAAAGCAGATAATACCCTTCTATCCCTTAAAGGCTTTTGTCTTAACCAGGCTTGTATCTGTCTAGTATATTTATAATTGGCCTGTAAGAGGTTTATCTCTGGAATGGGGGGCAGGGGTGCAAGGAGAGGACCATCATAACATTTGAAAAATATTTTTTTCCTTAGCCTCCTTACCGCACCAATGATCTCAATCACTTGCTATTTTATACCTTTTTGACTGCTCCTTGTTTAAATGTTATTTCCATGTAGCTGGTTAGAAATGCAGAATTTGCTTACAATAGTAAAACACAGGTCTTGGAAATCATTTTCTATTACAAGAATAAATTGTTAAAAATTATAAGCTGCTGAACAGTACTGGATTTTGCTGTTTTGTTGAAAATGTGCTCAGAAAAGCAATGCCTTATTCATCATCTTTTCCCTCTTATGGTCTCTTGGGGTTACAGCATAGCAGATTATCAGAATTTTGATTCTGTTTTGAGCTGTGTACAAACAAACCTTCTTGTTGTTTCCTCAGGTGATTTTGGAGGGCGAATAACAATCTATGAATTGCGAGCCAAAATCCGAGGGTAAATAATTGAAAATTAACAAGAAAAGAGGGAAAGCTTTTCATTTAGCCATCTTATGAGATCTCCAGAACCAAAGCACTTATATAGCAGATTTTAATGATATTAAGCATTATATAATTAAAATGTCCAGAAACTGTTTCTGAGTTTCAGTTTAAGAGCTACAAATTCATATGCAAAGCATTTATCAAAGAACTCTTGTGTGCTAGCTCCTCCACCTATATTACTTATGGCCACTGTACCACTCAGAGGTGGGATCAAATCACCATATCTTATGGATAAAGTAACTGAGGCTTAGAGGAGTAATAAACCCAAATTTTCATAGCTGGAGGCAGGAGCTCACCCCACTCTGCCTTTACTGCAAAGCTCATGTTCTTTTCAGGACCTTAAGCAACCTGTCTTTTAGTAAGCATGATTCTCTTCACATCAAATGGATGCTGTGATTTTTCTAAGAATATTAGGGGTTTCCTAAAAAATCTCTTGAGAATATGACTGTGGGGTGGTGAAATGATGGTAAAGACAGGGGGAAGAGATTGGTTCTATTCTAAATATTCCAGATTGGGAGCGTACATGGGACAGTATAATACTTTTAGCTTTCTTTCCTGCCTCTTAAAACACCGTAGACTTTTGGGGTCAGTTTTCTTTTCTTTTTCTTTTTAAATTTTAATTCTAGTATAGTCAATAGTTTTATATTAGTTTCAGGTGTACAGTATATTGATTCAACGATTCTATATATTACTCAGTGCTCATCATGGTAAGTATAGTCTGAATCCCCTTCATCTATTTCATCCATTCCCCCACCCACTGCCCCTCTGGTAGCCATCAGTTTGTTCTCTATAGTTAAGAGTCTGTTTTTTTGGTTTGTCTCTTTTTTTCTTTGTCTGTTTTGTTTCTTTAATTCCACATATAAGTGAAATCATATGGTCTTTGTGTTTCTCTGACTGACTCATTTCACTTAGCATTGTACCCTCTAGATCCATCCATGTTCTTGCAAGTGGCAAGGTTTCATTCTTTTTTATGGTTGTGTACTATTCATTGTGTATATCCACCACCTCTTCTTTGTCCATTTATCTATGGATGGACACTTGGGCTGCTTCCATAATTTGGCTATTATAAATAATGCTGCAGTAAGCATAGGGGTGTCTATATCTCTTTGGATTAGTGTTTTTGTATTCTTTGGGTAAATACCCAGTAGTGGAATTACTGGATCATATGGTAATTCAGTTTTTAGTTTTTTGAGGAACACCGTGCTGTTTTCCACAGTGGCTGCGCCAGTTTGCATTCTCACTGACAAGGCACAAGAAAACACCATAGATTTTTGGTTGAACAAATGAAACTACCAAAACCAAATTGGTTCAGATTATGTTGTTAAAGTCCTATTCAAACATTTTATGATGTGTTTAGCTCATTGTGGTTTATTCTGCTAAATGAGTTTCTTTCCAGTCTATTTCTTAGCTATCTGATGAGTAACAGAATTTGGTATTTTGTTTTCCAAGTGGCCTAGTGGTAGGAGTGGTCATTGTGATGGTGAAATGTGTGTGGGGGGGTGTGGTGGGTGGGGTGGGGTGTGTGTCCGCATATCTCCTGAAACTTAAAGGGTTGGCACTACATATAAGTAGAGTTTATAGCCGACCTGTGTAATTTGAGAGGTATTGAAAGTATATGGAAAAGAAGCTTCTTTCTTTTAAATTTAGACTACAGTACTTGTAGAGATTTGTTATTATTAATCTTTCTCCTGTAATGGGAATTGTGGGTAGCTGTGGACCAAAAAGATTGGCACAGTGGTACACACTAAATTGAATATTGCTGAGTCAAAGGCATGGAAACACTGGGGTTAGTTCCAAGTTCTTGATAAAGTCAGGAGCCAAGAGATCTGTGACCCCTGACAAACCATTAATTTGACTTCTATCTTACAAAAGCCTTGCTATAAAACTCACAGGGATAAGAGTACAGTGAAGACAGAAAAAAGGGTTCATGGCCCTCACATCTAAGATAAGTCTTTAATACTTAGCCATTTTTTGCCTGAGCTCAGCTGGCTTTATATTCCTCTGGCCTAGTGGAAGCCAATCCTGAGTGAGCCTGGGTTGGAGACTTATTAATGCTAAGATTAAACTTTACTAAACTCACTAATGCTAAGATTAAACTGTTTTTTTTTTTAATCAGAGCCATTTCTGAAACCTAGAGACCTAATATAGTGTTTCAGAATGTTTTCAAAAGAATACCCCTTGAAAGTGCAGCAAATGTGGCCCTTAGACTACCCTTCCTGAGAGGGGTTCTCAGCATTTTTATGAGGAAGGTTTTTCTTTTCTCAAATCTTGAGTCATCTGAGTATAGGAGAAACAGACGCAGAAGATGAAGACAGAAAGTATTGTTACCTGGGAGTCAGGCTACATGACACCCTTGGTTGTGTCCTTCTTGCTGGGAATCCTTTCGAGGCTTAGGCATGCATGGATTTGGAGGAGAGAAAGCATGACCTTGGAAACTGGTTTGGAAAACAGGCAGGCAAGGCTTTGAGGCCGCAGCCAGATTCTAATCAATGGGTCACATACTGTTAAATTAAACCATTGATGTGAATTCATGAATTGTTGAGCAGCCATTTAATGCATAGGATATGAACATAGGGTACAGACTAGAAGTCAGTCCTTGCTGGACACTTTCCAGGCTCATAAAACCTTGAGCATTTATCTTTGAGCACTTGATTAGTTTACAAAGCTCAGACTTAGAAAAAAAAAATCTTGATTTTGAGTTCTTGTAGCTCAACTTGGTAAGGTACAAATTGGAAATTTTACTTTGCTCTAATTATTTCCCTCAGCTCTGTTGATTTCGACTTTTATTGCTGAATGGCATCCTAAATGACATATTGGGCAGTATGTGAAGTTTCCTCATTCTAGCTTAAAAAAAACAAAAATCCATCCAGTTTAGAATTCTAATCTCTCTAACCTAAATCTTGTAACTCTGGATGACCTAGAGTGAGAAGGGTTGTGTTGCCCCTGGGGCTCTTCATCATTGTCCTCCTCCTCTTTCTAGTTCCTCTTACACATTAATACTGGTAAGTGGGGAAGAGAAAGGTACCAGTGTCTTTTTCTTAACTTGCCCTGTGTGGCTTCTTCATTGTTACTGCCAGTCTGGACACTACTGCCTAGCCACTGATGGCTAGTCTGATGGGACAGGGGTCCCAAGACCGTCTCTCTGGAAGTGCACGTGTATTTGGGATGACCCTTTGTGGAAGGCGTGTGTGAAGGGCATGGTATCTCCTTACCACACAGTTGTCCTTGGAGGAAATCTGGCTTTGGTTTGGACTCAGCCTCTTTGAATGAACCTGGGTCTGGTACCGGCAGGACAGCTTAAGCCTAGCTTCTCTCGGTGGTGTCTGTATGACCCTAAAGGAAGACATACTTTTTGCCACTCCAAGTACAGGATGTTTAGGCCCTCCATGGGTTCCTCCTCTCTCGGTCCTGATTTCTCTTGCCACTTTTCTTCCCCCGGTTCTGAAGGCACAGTGGGGAAGATCTCAAAGTTTTCTGTATAAGCAAATGTCCTTTGGGGAATGAGATAATGGTCTCTTCTTCTCAAATTGCCCCCTTCTCTCTGAATGATTCCCTGGGAGTCCCTCTCCCTTCACTGTCTACATTCCACTTAGGTTTCTGGCCTACCCTCTAGCTGATAACTCAGGACTCCCACATTTCTTTCTTTTGTCCATTTCAGTTTATAAGCTAAAAGAAGTGCTAGGGCTGGGGAGTTGGATGGGGCTGGATTAATGACTTGGGAGTATTGGGGAAAGTTTTTCTGCTTCCTCATCAGCTTTGACACAGGTTTCTGACTCTTGATGATGGCCATTCTGTTTAAAATGTGACATACTCTGGGCACCTGGGTGGCTCAGTCAGTTAAGTGTCCAACTCTTGATTTCAGCTTGGGTCATGATCTCAGGGTTGCAAGATTGAGTCCCAAGTTGGGCTCCACACTGGGTGTAGAGCCTGCTTAAGATTCTCTCCCTCGGGGCACCTGGGTGGCTCCGTCGTTAAGTGTCTGCCTTTGGCTCAGGTCATGATCCCAGGGTCCTGGGATCGAGCCCTGCATTGGGCTCCCTTCTCAGCGGGAAGCCTGCTTCTCTCTCTCCCACTCCCCCTGCTTGTGTTCCTGCTCTCAATCTCTCTCTTTCTGTCAAATAAATAAATAAAAAATCTTTAAAAAAAATAAAATGTGACATACTGTATGTCTATTTATTCTTAGTTTTGGGTTTTAGGTACTAATTAAGGGCAACAGAAAATGTCCCACTCAATCTCCAGTTACCCTGTCTTTGTTCCTTGCACAATTTTGACTATCATTGGTGTTTCCAGAACCTCCCCTCAAGGTCTCCAAGTAGAGAAAAAGGACACAGTTGAAGCATGACTATTAATAAGAGGACCATATAACTTATCCAAAAGATAACACTTTTGAGGGTGAAAGAGATCCCCTAGGCCAAACTGGATGCCAGGACAATGTGTGTTAATAGGGCTTGCCCCCAGAAAATTAGGATTTTTGGTCATGCTAGCTACTGGCCCCTTGAAGGTGTTGGTTCTTTCTGCTCTGTCTTTACATAGTTGTGCTGGTGTAAGGACAAGGAATAGCAGGTATGTCCTCGTCTCCAGAAGGAGTCAGGCTGAGCAGGTGTTTATGGCTGGTGAAGGGCATGCTCTTTGGGGTGTCTTCTCCGTCTCCACGCAAGGTTAGTAATAGAGGGTAAAGTTATGAGTGTAGCATACATCACTTGTTACGTAAACTCAACTCTGCAAACACTTTTTTTTTTTTCCCTGCAAACACTTTTGATGCACCTTCTAGGTGCCAAGCTCTTTGGATTATAAAGATGGTTTATGCATGGGCCCTGCCCTAAGGAGTTTATGATCCAGTGCTGGAGGAGAAGTGAATAAATAGCTACAGCTTAGTAGGACAGTAAGAGTCTTAAAGGAGGGAGCAGAGTTTCTGAGGTTGTTTTTGTCTCAAATCTGGTAAAAGGTAAGTTTTTTTTGGAAAGAGGGTACTTTTGTAGTTATTTTGTAATGATATAATGATTTTTTCAGATGTTGACCCAAATTATAGAACAGGAAGTTATCACATAATGGAATGACATTTCACAAACTGCCAATATGAAGATTTATATTTCAAATCCCTTTGTGTGTGTAAACAAGGATCAGCAATTTTGTTTGGAGCCATCTTTTTATGTCATAATAGTAAATTTGAATGATGCATAAAGATTATCCCTAGAGAGAGAAGTGAATACAAAAGTTACACAATATAACATTGTTCAGTTAACCAGCATGTGAAAAAGTCATTACCTTTTTGTTCTCTTAAAGTATTAAAAGAATTTTCAAAAATCCTTTTTTTTTTTTAATTTGAACTCAGTGGAAACTTACAACAATATCAGGAAAGGTGTTCTATAGTAAGTTGATATAATTTAAAAAATAAAACACATCAAAACAAAAAGTAAACAAGCAGTCACAACTCACTATACCTTTATAGATAAAGTTCATTAGAAACTGATTGCAAGAAAGTCAGGTTCGTTTTCTTTAGTTGGTAAATGCTCGAGAACGTTTTGGGCAAGCCTGAGATAAATTTTTAAATAAATCCTTGGTTGTACAACCAGGACAAGCAGCAGTTATACCCAAACAGACTTGGAAATAAAGGGTGTTTAATTTTGATGGAAAGTAGTTGAGTGGCTGGAAACCAGTAGTAACTGTGAAGAACTAGTCAGTGAAGTCATTGTCAAATATATACAGTAAATGTATTTTGTTTTATAATGTAACCAAACAGTAATGCCTCAATGTCCAAATATTATTTTAACCTATTTATGCATATAAATTTTTTTTGCTTTCTTCTTTTATATTAGAAAATAGAGCTTCCATTTGTATAGTGTTATATATTTTTTGACCAATATTTTGTGTACATGATCCACTTATTCAAATAGGTAGTGGAGTAGAAGGAACTTGAAAATAGTTTCTAGCCTAGTTTCTTCCTATGTATAATAGTAGGTTGAGCATCCCTGCATGAGTCACTTTACCTGTCACCCACTTTTCAAGACACAAATGTGCTTGTCTTGGCTGAAAGCTCTTGGCTTTGCAAAGCATTTCACAACCATTTTTCCATTTGATTATTTTAAATATTTCAGCTATGTGAACATAATATTGTTCCTTTTTTTTCCCCAGTGGGAAACCAAAGCAGAGAGCTTAAGACGTGCTTTAAGCTACCCATTTAGAAAGGGTATGAGCAAAGACTAGAAGACTTCTGGTTCCCATGCATTGGCCTATTCTCCACCATGCACTTCTGCCCAACCCTTGGAAGCCAGGGAAGAAGAATTATTGAAGAAATCCCTATAATGAACAATAGTATTCTATATCCATATACAATAAATAGCTTTTGCATTGGTTTTATATACACTAGGGCATCTAATCTTTCCAATAATCCCATAGGCAGGGATTCTGTATGTTATACAGATAAGGAAATTAAGCTCAGATAACTGAAGTGACTTGTCCAAATTGGCACAGAGAGTGAGTGATGAAAAGAGAACGTGAATTCTGTTTCCATATCCTGGACTATTACAAGTTGCTGTCCATTACAAATCAGCTGCCTCTGATTCAGTCTTGGTTCTCAGCTTCCTCTTCTAAGAAATGGGCTGCTTGCTGTTGCTAACCTTAGCAGTCATGTGCAGAAAGACACAATTCACAATTCTGATTCTTACTATTTTTACCGAGTCCAACACTTCACCATTTTTTTCATTAAATTTAATTCCCGTTCCTGCAGAATTTTGGATTAGAAAATTCTTTTAAGAAATTTAGATGATAGAATACCTTTAGATGATTGTCAGTGAATCTGACTCTATCCAGGAAGCCCAGGCAAAGCAGCCCTAAAGAATTAGCTCCTTATCCGGCTAAAATACTTCCACTGACATTAGCTCAAATTGTTACTTGTCAGAGGTGTTTATAGTATGCAGTAGGATTTTTACTTTTTCTTTCTCCTTATGTTTTCAATGGCATAAGAAAAATCCCTTGAGTAGAGTTTATAAGGTGTCAGATTTCACAGTGTGTTCCAGGGATAAAATACACAGAGTGTCCGGGGCGCCTGGGTGGATCAGTTGGTTAAGACTTCGCCTTTTGCCTTTGGCTCAAGGTCCTGGGATCGAGCCCTGTGTCAGGCTCCCTGCTAAGCAGGGAGCCTGCTTCTCCCTCTACCTCTGCCCCTCCCCTTGCTTGTGCTTGCTCTCTCTCTCTCAAATAAATAAAATTTAAAAAATCTTTAAAAAAAATGCAAAGTCTCCTCCCAATGCCAGGCATTGTGCTAAGAATTTGGGAGGAAATAAAGAGTAAGACAAGAGAGACATTGAACATGACTCCATTCCAGTGCAGGTACTAGAGTGGAGCTGCTTATGAAAAGCCAGGACAGGAGAAGGTGGAGGTGATATGTGAACAGGACTTGGAAGTTAAGTAGAAACTGGATAAGCAGACAAAAAGGAGAACATCAGGGTAAAGACAACTCTAAACTTAAATATTTTCTGAAAAAAAAAAACAAAAAACATCAGTATAGCCATGGAATAATAATTGTGTATTTGAAATTCAAAAATAGTAATCATGAAGGAATCTTTGTACTACAGTTTTCATGTATATTTGGTTTACGTTATTTTGATTGCAAAAGTTAAATGCTTGTGGTATAAACATTTTTAGATTTGAGAAGAATATGAAGAGACAAACCCTTCCCCATTCTCCACACACACACACACACACACACACACACACACACACACTCTACTTCTTCCCATGAACTACTATGTATCCTTCTGAACTTTAATGTACATGCAAATATATGGCTATCCTCTTACCTTAATTATCTTTAAAAATATTCATAAAAATTAGTTGTCATATTAAAAAAATTCTGATAAGAGTCTTCCAAATATGTACTAGCAGTAAATACAAAGAATGACATGAGGGATCACTTAGTTCAAACTTGTCACTTTGCCATGGCAGACACTGACATCCTGAGGGATTAAATATTGGTGCAGGTCATCCATGCAGTTGATGACACACTCTGTGTCTCTTGCCATCCAGGCCCGTGATTTGGTAATTTTCGTCACTTAATGGACTCAGGTTTTCTCAATCAACTATTGAATCAAAAAACAAAACAAAGCAGTCTGTAAGTCTTTAAAGGTATCATTAAGATTTTTCAAACATGCAGATAATGAAAGCAATGTACTGGTGGTCTTAAATTTATGCCTATTCCCTAAATTCTGTTTTATTTTTCAAAACTATATCTTTTCTTTTTGGAACTGGTGTAAGTCTCTCTGAAATGTAATGGTTTCTATAAATATTCCTATTTTTAGCTGTATTAAAATAATGAAATCACTCACCAAATTGGTGACAGAGATTGTTCCCATTAGAAATGGGGGGGGCGGGTGCCTGGTGTCTCAGTTGTTAAGCGACTGCCTTCGGCTCAGGTCATGATCCTGGAGTCCCGGGATCGAGTCCCGCATCGGGCTCCCTGCTCGGCAGGGAGTCTGCTTCTCCCTCCGACCCTCCTCCCTCTCATGCTCTCTGTCTCTCATTCTCTCTCTCTCAAATAAATAAAATCTTTAAAAAAAAAAAAGTAGATCTAAAAGTTCTCATCAAAAGAGAAAAATCTAGGGCGCCTGGGTGGCTCAGATCATGATCCCAAGGTCCTGGGATCGAGCCCCGCGTCGGGCTCCCTGCTCTGCGGGAAGCCTGTTTCTCCCTCTCCTGCTTCTCCCTCTCCCACTCCCCCTCCTTGTGTTCCCTCTCTCACTGTGTCTCTCTCTGTCAAATAAATAAATAAAAATCTTTAAAAAAAAAAAAAAGAAATGGGGGGTAACAAGTGTGTTATTGAGTAATTAAGGAATTGATGACTCCGTAAAACTGATCATTGTAATCCCTGGAATGAATATTTCTAAGTAATTTTCCTCAGATTTACCCATCATTAGAATAATATGCCCAAGAAACAATTTAGGCTGTTCTGCATTAATTCTGTTTCCAATTTGAATAACAAGTAATTCTTAAAATGATTTCCTCAGGTGAGGAGAAGTTTGTAGTTGCAAGAACATCATTAGCAATTTTTTCCCTTTAGGAAAAATAAGATTTGTATATATTGAAGTTAACTGTAATTTCTTAAACATCTGTCCTGCTTCAGAAGCAAACAGCAAAACTAAATTTCTTATTTTTATGTAGCTTAAAAAAACCCATGGAGCATAGAGCAATAGATTTTTTTTTAACTGAAAGGAAAATTTACATGAGCATGAAATACCAAGGTGGGTTGTGGAGGATTGGTAAGATGGCCTTACCTTGAGCATTAGTATCTTTCTCTGGCTTAGCCTCATCTGTGAGATACGACATTTTACACTGAGGTCATCATAAACTCATTCCAATTCTCAACTAAAAAGAATAAGCTCATTCTCATGGTGGTGATCATGACCTTCACAGCAAGTGGAACCTAATCTGTGCTGTTTATTCTCCTCAAAAAAAGCAATGTGTTTATTGATTGGAAGAGAAATCCATAATCTGAGGAAGCTGTAGATCCCAGTGAGCCCCCAAAATTAAACAATGAAAGCTCTTTAAAGAACCAAGGTGCTACCAGATGACAAATTATTATATCTTTCAAGTACTTTATCCCTCTAGTGGAATATTTCTACACAGACTATACCATGGAAACCAGTGTGCTACAAAAAAGCTTCTGCTTCTAAACTTTGTTTAGAGTTCATATTTTTGAACTATCAATGAAGAATTCCGATCTGCTTAAAATGTGGTACAGCAAAAAAGAAAGGGTTTCATACTGATTTTCTTGTAAAATTTGAATTTTACATATTGAGGTTTTTTTTTTTCTGTCTCTGAGTTCTTTGATCTTGTCTGAATGTTTTCCTTGAAATGTGTAAAATTTATGAATTTGGATTGTCTTCTGTATTAAAATGCCATTTGTGCAAGTTCACTTTAAAAAAATACCTACCAGACTGGAAAATGTTTATCATTCCAGCAAGTGTCGAAAAGGATGTGTTTGGTGGCGATGAGCCTGAGGAAGTACAGCATTTTTGCCAGTGTTAGTCTCATGCTTCATTTTTATTACAATGACTTGCCTGTAGCATGGTTTCATTTCAGCTAATCCTATTTCTCTTAGGATCTGCACCTATGCTCATTGTCATGGCTAATTACTTGTACAGCAAAATTAGGCAAATCAACAAAAGAAATGCCCTCTCAAAGAAATGCTTTTTGACAATGTATTTTACTATACAGTAATGTGGTTGACAAGTAAAACAATCTGACAAACACTGAGTGTTTAGTCTAGAAGTGTCATGTATCTTGACATTAACCTGTATATCAAATATTTTCTGTGTTGGACAAGATAGGCTTTTATTCTTTAGCATTTAATGTTGTTAGATAATACCCATATCTGATGAGTTAACAGAGTAACTCCCACTTTAATAAGAGTCTGATTAAATATAAAGTTTAACAAGTAAGTGCCCATCCTCTTTAGATAGAGACCATTCTGCGCTGGGCAAGGACTTCTCTCCTTTACCCTCTATGATAAGGAGAGAAAAATCTCTAAGAATAATAAATTACATGTAGGCATGCTAAAGTCATGGCATGACAGCCTCACAAACTGGATTAAGCTGGTGTTGTCCTTGATCCTGAGTCCCCGTGTATGCATGAAAACTTCAGTTGTCTAAGATACTGGGAGTGAAAATGAAGAGGAAATCTCCCAAACCTGTGGCCCCGCCAAGCCAGGGCATGGAACTCGGAAGCGCACGAGAGCAGAGGCCTGACTTGCTCCTTGTCCCTGGGTTGCTCTTGTGGTTGCTAACTCCTTGACCTTCGGTTCCTGTACGGACTCCCAGTTCTGTGCCAGGCATTGTCAATATATCATCTCTTTTAATCCTTAATGAGTCTGTTTTGAAAAAGAGGAAACTTGAGTTTCAGGAAGATTAAGTGACTCTCTTAAGGCCACAAAGCTAGTAAAGGAGCAGAAAACCAAAGTTGTCTCTGTCTCTGTAATTTATCATCTCATCAGCCAGTGGGTATCAGGCCTATTCAGTTGGAGGAGGGGAAATGGGACATAAGCAAGAAACTGTTTCCATAACGAGGGCTTAAAAACCTCTTACTGTGTTTCCTGAGGTGTTTTTCTTCCAGAACAAATCTGTTAAATAATTCTACTTAAACAGCAGTGACACATCTGACTCACTTTAATGAAAGAAACATAATAAAAAGCGAATTTTCTTCTTTTAGACTCAGGTATTTCAATAGCTGGGTTTTCCAAAAGCGATTGCTACGCGAGTCTAAAAAAAGAATGAATCATGTCAACAGTGCATTTTCTGAAAAAGGTCATTATAAATGGTGTACAAAAATCACATGCAGTATGTCTCTGGTGAACTTTTTGTGTTCAGCCCGAAAAGACTTCTTGCAAAGACAAGCAGTATCTGAAGTGATATTCCCAAATCTGTCCTCCGAGTTACCGCATGAAACCAGGGTTGTGGGACCTCGGTTTCTTACCAGGGTTTAATGCAGTTTAGTGCCAGGCCACATTTGGAATATGTTTGCTCTGTGGCAGTTTCCGAGAAGGCGCCTTTGGTGTTGTAAGGCTGATGTTCTTGACCACGAGGTGGTCATTTTTGGCGTAACGAGCTAATCTGGCAGGCTTCCCATGAGGACCATTTTACATAGACTCAGCATATTCCCCTCAACCCTCTGCCTCTAGCATAATCTTCTTTTATCTCTAATAAGGTGCTGTTTACTTTCAGCCAAATGAAACTTCCCAGTGGAAGAGAATTAAGAGGGATTAGAACATCACAAAGAATTTTGGGAGCTGTGAGGAATATTCTGTTTTACCATCTGGGTAAAAAAAGTGTAGGCAGAAGAATATGCCAATTTATTAAAAGGACTCAGAAGCTTTAGGATATGAGTTAAGTATCAATTTAATATAGAAATTCAAGATCCTACTTGAATGGCTATGGAGGAATGATGTGGAATGGTCAGATGGGTTGCTCCTGCCCATACCTACCCCAACACTGTTCACTCACCTGTAAGCTCCTTATTGTCAGGGGGATATCTTGTTCTCAGATGTAGCTCCCCATTTTTTAGCACAGTGCCTGACACATACTGGGAACTGAAGAAGTGTTTGTTGAAAGAATAATAGAACCCTAGTTTGGAATTTAGACCCTTGGATGATAAGAACAATATTCCCACTTGCCAAATTGTTTAGTCTCTTAGTGACTTATAGATAGATGCTAACTATCTTACAAATGGTTGATTTAACTTTCCAACCTAATATTTGGGTTTTGCTTAGTTTTAGAACTGTGTATATATTTTTAATCTTGGGTTCTTCGTTTGAAGACTTTCAATATGACCTTGAGGTATCTTGAGAGAGAAAAAGAGAATACTGCTTAACTGCTATTTTGTTTTCCTCTTCTCCAGCAAGAAGGATGGCTTTCATATTGTAAAACATAAAATAAGCATGACTAAGGGCCACTGAAGCCCAAAGGAGATGGTTATCTTTTTTCTATCTACAGTGATAGAAAAGCACCCATAGGTAGGTTTTCAGTGATTTCTGGTCTGTAGGCACAAATGCACCGTATCCATGGGTAGTGAAACAACATTTGATGTGACTGGGCAAACACTTCCAGTAGTTTTAGGAGAATCACACAGATGGAACAGTGCTGGGTGTTTGGAGATTGTGTCTTAGTTTTGATTTTCCCCAAAGCATACTCAGAGATAAGGATTTGGGTGCAAGTAGGTTTTTGGAAAGTGATCCCAGGAAACAGAATGGGAATGGGAAAGTGAGAGGAAGGGAGGAAAGCAAACAGAGGGACATTGTAGTGAATTATTCCGATTGGGAATTATATTCGTGCTGTCTTAGGTCCTTCTGAGACACTGTGGAATGTGCCTCAGAATTATCTCTCTGAGGGCGGATTCAGCTGCCCTGCTCATGGGTTTAGCAGGCTCCTTTGGCAGAGAATGTCCTCTGGCAGATATGAAGGGAGAAAGTGTGCAGTGACTTTCAGGGAAGACTAAGGGGGTATAGTGGGGTTCTGTAAACATCTGCTCCAGATAGATAAAAGTGATCTTAAAAGTGATGGATAAAAGGAAAATTCCAGAATCTTTATACCAGTGAAATGTATGTTAATTTCCAGAAAAAAATGCCTATTGTTTTTGAACTCTCAGAGAAAAAACACTGGAACTAAATAATGCCAAATTAGCCTCATTAAAAAACAGACTACTAGAATAGTTCACCAGAGATCCTGATTTAGAAGCTCATGTGGTCAACATTTTTTTTTTTTAATGTATCCTGTAGACAAAAACAGATGAAAGTGCAGATGGGCAAATTCACAGGTAATTGATCAACAGTACCTAGAATGTTGAGGAATTATTCTTTGTTATCCTAGTTCAGTGTGTCTAGTCCTTTAAAGCTAATTCCTGTTCTTTTGAAAAATATAAAAATATCTCATGCCCACACAAGGATTTTGATATGTCCTTTTACTAAGGCCTGTGTCTCCTCTTGATCATGAGTATCTTTGACCTAGATGAAGGTGTGTAGGGGTGTACCCTAAAGGTCTGTCCTGCACTGTTTTTATTTACGTATTTATTTTGTAAATGCTTTGGATGAAGATATGAAAGTCATATCTGACGATTTTCTGTCAGATGGATATTATGATCGATGACACAACTGGGTTCAAGACAGCTCTCAAAAGACTGGAATGATGACCTGAGCCTAATGATTAATTTTATTAGGGAGGAAAGGTAAAAATTTGCACACAGGTGCAAAAAATAAAAATATGCCAATATAAGATGGGGAGTATCTGGCTTATAACAGTTCCTATAAGAAGGACCTAGGGGTTTGGTTCATGATAAGCTTAAAATGAACTAATTTTAATTTCAGCTGCCAAAAAAACCTAATGCAGTCTTAGATGAAAGACATAGCATCTTTACGTCCAGAACAAAGATGTTCCACTGTATGTCTTACTGGTTCATTTTTAGCTGGGAGATTATGCTCTGTTCCAAAAGCATAGCATTTTTGAGCTGATGAGAACATTTGAGGCCACTTAGGTCCAAGCTCCTTAGCCCAAGTATGTACACATGGTGGTATGTGAGGTGTGCCAGGCATACAAGAAACCCTATGCCAAATTTATTGAATCTTCCAGGAGCACTAATATTACTTATTTGATGAGGGAAGGGGGGTTAAAGTTACTTAAGAGTTGAATAGTTTGAAAAATATTTAGGTTAAACCACATATTGTGATGTTATTAAACCACATAGGTGATATTATGAAGTAGAATACAAAGTGCACATAAAGTTTTAAGTTAAATTATGAGACCCCAAAGAAATTTCAGTTTGTAGAAGGCGACTTTTGAGAGCTGTTCCAGAACTCTCAAAACCATGATTTCAATCTGCTGTGCAGGTATTACAACAAATATTTACTGAGTACCTATTGTGTGAGAAGCACTGGTCCAAGTGCTTGAGATATATCTGTGAGTGAAACTAATACAGGGTCCTTGCCTTCATGGGAACTCATAAGTAGAATAGTTCGAGACTCACAGCATGTCTTTATTTTATAGTTGAAAAGGTTAGGAGACGCTGTTCTGAGTTCTGTTCCTAGTTCTGCCATTTGCTAGCTCTGTAATCTTGGGCAATTATTTAATTTCTTTAGGTCTCAGTTCATTCATCTATGTAATGGTGGCACAAGACCAGTCTACTTCATTGATGTGAATATTTGATGAGATATCATGGGCAAAGAGTACATGTTCATTAGGTCAAAAGATAATGGCAGTTATTACAGAGGTTAGATCGCTTGCTTAATTCCACACCATCAGACAGCATCAGGTTTATTCTCAAACTCAGGACTTCTGATTCCACTTCTGAGCTCTTTTTGTGACAGCACAATTCTGGGTGTTATAGCCTAGAAAATAAATAAAACTTGTTAGTACTTTTCTTCTTATTAAAATAATTCAGGTACAGAAAGAAAAAAATTAAGAAAATGTACAGATGCAGAAAATGAAGCAACAATAAAATAACAAAAAAACCCATTTTGTGGTCTTGCTTTATGTATTGGTGCTTCAAGGAATTCAAGCCTGAGCCTTCTATTCAAATCCCTCTCAGACTCGCTTAACTCAGATGATCTTTTTTCTGGGCATAGTTTTTCACCTGGTCCCCCTTGTCTTGGATGTTTCTTTGGATAGCCTCTTTGGCTCACAGATCACTGCTATTCTAGAATAGTCTCTCTGGATCTCTTTTGCCCCTCATTTCACAACCACAGATCTATCTTGCCTCCACCTGTCTATCTGGGTTCTCAGAACCTATCCATGGGATCCATTGGTGAGATGGCTGAAAGACTACTTAGTGTGTGTGTGTGCCTGCATTCATGTGCAGGCATGCAATGTGAATTGTAGTTTCAGACTATAGTTTTGAAAAGTTCTAGAACACTTTGAACTTTATGGATTTTTAGACTCTGAAAGAAATTATCTGTGGGAGTTGCATTTGGGTTAGGTGTTAAATATATATATATATATATATTGCTGGGGGTGTTTGTTGGGAGAAGTTTTATACAATGGAAAACCATTCCTTGCCACTCTGATATATACTGCACACAAAGAAGATGATCAATCCAGAACTTCTGTAATACAAAGAAAATATGACCCATAGCTTTTGGTCACAGCATTTTGACTCTGCAGCTTAGAAATTGAAACAAATTTTACCATAAAACACCGGAGAACGATGAAAGCTTCAGGGAAGCAAGCATACACTGTCTTTCATTCTAGTGCTTTATGGAATAAATGTAAAACATTACTGAGGCTTTATCTGAAGTTCAGAAATTTTACACAATGGGGGTTATATGAATATCAGGCTTTCTGAATTAAGATTCAGATTTCGTACCTAAAACTTGAGGTTGTGTACTGTTCCACATGACTGATTTTTTTTAGATACATCAAATATTCTGTTCCAGTATAATTAATGCCAATCTACTGACATCAGTGGAATGCACATGAAATTCTAAATGAATATGCCATTATACTTAACTCTTAGTTCTTACCTAAAGTCAGGGAACAAAAAAAAAAAAAAAAAGGCAGGGAACAACAAAAAAAACAGAAATAACCTTTTGTTATACCAGGAACTGTCAATGCAGCATATTTAGAACATGTTGAATTGTAGAAGGAAAGTATGTATTCTTCAAGATCAAATTTTCACAAATCTGGAGACCAAGAATTATTCAAATTTGGATTTTTTTGTAGAATTTAGGTAGTAAGGTATTAGAGTAATCTATGATCACTCTGCAAACTAATACAGGTATTGATCTCTAATTTTGTCCAAATTCTTTTACAGACTTCTCTTTTGATATTTTTATAGCTCTAATACCCTTGGATATAAAATTTTTTGAGGAGAGCAGTGGTCTAATTAGAGGTATACTTTGGAAGATCCCCTGGTGGCACTTTATTAAATACATTGAAAGGAGAGAGGCTAGAGGAAGAGGTATGCTTGAGAAGCCACTATTCTGTAGGCAAGAGGTAGAAGGGTGGGGCCAACAGAGGGAAGGGGACAAGTGACATTCAAAGGGAATTAATGGAGCTTAATAATTGATTGGACTGGGGAGTAGGTGAGAGGGGAGCCCTCATAGATGTCTTTGAGGATTTGAGCTTGAGTTACCAAGAATTTTGGTGCACAGAACAGAAATTGTGGAGTCATAAAGGAAAACTGATTCGAGGGAGAAGGAAGATTAGCTTTATTCATCGATACACTGAGAAACTAGCACAGAAAGACATACTGGGGGAGATGTTTAACCAAACACCATGTAGGCATTAAACATAGGAAAGAGAGCAAGCATTGGGAGCAACGTTTGAGAGATAAGGACTGTAGAAGGGGCAGGTTGGAGATGGCAGATGAGTCCGCTAGAGGGGAAGATGCAAGCAGCAAAGGAGAGGGTCAGGGAAAAGGAATTCTAAAACTGTAGCTGTGGATTTCACTACGTTGACGTTCCTGTTATTTTTAAGCTCTCTGTGGGCTGCGTATTTTTGAGATCCCCAGAGAACCAAATGTTCTCTGGGGATCTGGTTATATCATTGTCTAGTGGCCCAACCTCAGCTGTCATCTAACAAATAAAAATTTGTGTGCCCTCTTTCTGTTTATGGTTTTTCTTTACAATCTCCATGTGTGTCCTAGCTCATTTATTTGTTTCTTTTGGTTTCCTATATCAATACTTTGATTGATGTTTGTCATTTTTGTTTTGACTCATCTCTAAGTTTTCAGTGTTCTTCTCTAATAGTGAAATCAAGGTTAGGCTACAGTGGTAACCAGGGCCTGGCTGTTGCTTTGGAATCAACAGAAGTCATGACTTTGGAGGTCTCTGTGGTACTGTTGGTACTGTATGGTACCATTTGTTAATGTTGAAGGAAAATGAGAAATCCCAGACTGTTTGATCACAGGACATAGAGAGTGGAGGCAAAGCTCTGCACTGTGCGTGTGTGCACATGTGCTCATGTGTGGCAAAGTTAGCTCATTTGATAAATTAACCCATACCAATACAATGAGTAACACTATTTCAAGGTCTAAAGTGACAAGTACAAACCATTTAAAATTTATGAAGAATGACGTCAGTCTCTCATGCCATTTGGGGTGAATCAGCCTTACAATTTTGTAATCAGTAATAGTTTACAAAATACTTTCACACATATATCTGGCCCCAGTCTCTCTCTCTCTCTAACCTTATTTCCTTCTTTTCTTCCTTTCGGTCATTTGGCTTCAGCCATCCTGGTTTCTTTGCTGTTCCTGGACAGTCCTAAGCATGTGCCTACCTCAGGGCCTTTCTTTTGCAGCTCCTTTGCCTGGAATGTTCTTCTTATAGATGTTGACACAGTTTACCCTCTCACTTCACTCAGATCTACTCTCAGAAATCAATTCGTCAGAGAAAACCTGCCTCCCTTCCCCAATAAATGCATGTCTTACTGGTCATTCTCTATCCCCTTACTCTGGTATACTTTCCTTATGAGCACTAATTATTCCTTGAAGGTATACATCATCTACTTTCTTGATATCTGTTTCTTTCTTACTAGAATGTGAGTTCTAGGAGGGCTGTATCAATGATGCCTAGAACAGTGACATTCAGCAAAGTATTTGTTGAAATACATGTTGGAATGCATGAAATTGATTCTTAAAATAATCTTCTGAGGCAGGCTAGAGAGATATCCCTATTTTATAACGTATTTTATAACGTTGGAGCTGGGGCCAGGAGAATTTGAATGAGTTATCCAAAACAGAGATTTGAAATCAAGGTCTCTTGGCACCAAGTTCATAGATGTCATAATTGATCACTTATATGCCCTGACAATTTTTTAATCTTAGGCCATGGACTGGATTTAATTTCATGCATACTTTCTGATACATTGTTTTTTTTAAGCCAAAGATTGCTACAATTATTAAAAATTCTTTTAAAATTTTGCTTGCTTTCTTCTCTGGAGAAAGCCAGTGAAAAGGGGATGTTTTAATTTTGCTGTGTTCAGCAAGTCTGTAGGAACATATTTATGAAGAATAGAGCTGCAAAATGACTCTGTCTTTTTTAGCATAATGCAAACAATTCTTAGTGTTGAAGGAGAGAAAAAAGATTTCATACTTCTCCTAACTCATTCTGACACCAGGCTCACAATTTAAAGAGAATTCTATGCTGTGTTAAGCCATCTGAGATTCAGGAGGAGGCCAAAAGGGATTAGGAATGTAAAGGTTTCATACCAGCGCCTGAGGCAATTTGTAGACTGGAAGAGGTTGGTCTTTTCCCAGTCCTTTAGCACACCTCTTTTCATTTTAGAAGTCTTTCTTTTTCTTTTCCTATTACTTTTTCCTTCCACCCTCCAATACTTGTTTGCTTTATGTAAGAAAAATGCCATTTCATTTATTTATTCATTTTGTCTATTCACTAAACATTTCTTAGTTGCTTACTGTCTGCCAGTTATTAAGTGCTGGGAATTTAAAATTTAATGAAGATACAGCCCCTGCCTTTAAGGAGTTCACTCTTTAGATGGCAGGATGGTCAATAAACATTAGTTATACAGTACATGGCAATACATGCTCTGATCCTATAAACACAGCATTTTCTAGGATCCCGAGCAGGGTTCTTAACCCAGATTGAGGAGTCAGGGAAAACTTCCCCAGAGGGCAATTAATGCTTGAGATGATGGTGACAACAAGAAAGAAAGCAAGAGCCAGAAATAGAGATATTTGTATGCCATATTATGTTCACTTATTTAAAAAAAATAGTTGGCCTGGGAGGGATTTTAAATAGGGAATGTTGTGATTAGATCTTTTTTCAATACGCAATTCAATAGCTAATGTTGTGCAGGGGAGAAGTAATGATAGTAGCAGTAAGAAGGATGGAAGAATCAATCAGGTTTTAGGGATATGAAAGAGAGAATTTACTGCCAACATATATTGCCTGAAGGGCAGTGGTGAGTGAAGAGGATGAGACCTGTGGGACGATCCCCGAAATTCCTTGCTTGAGCTACATGTAGGCAGACTTGCTGTTCACTGAAAGAGAGGATAGAGGGAAAGGAAATTTGATTAGGGATGAGATGACAAATTTATCCAGTCATGTCATCTTTGACATCAAGTTAGAGATGCCCCAAAGTTAGTCAGATTACATATCAGAAACTCAGGATCAAGAATGATTAGATTCATATTTTGGAATGTTTGTCATCAGGAAAAAAGGAGTTGATCTTTTCAAGGGAAAGTCTATACAATGTGAAGAGAAGAACGGTGAGACTAGAAGTTTTGGGAAACAAACATATTGAGGATGAGAAGAGGAAGGTGGTTGACAAAGGATCGTTAGAGAGGAAGAAGATCACCAATGGTTGTTCAGTCACCCTACAATGCTTTTAATAATCAGATATTTCTTTCTTTAAACTGATTCATTTGCATCCTTCAAGAAATGGACCTCTATATCCCTACAGGATTTTAAAGAAGTCACCCAACTTAATTATCCATTAGAGAGGCAAAAGTTATGCATTTATCTCATCCAATGACAAATCAAGAATATCTGAAGTTAGGTAAGAAATGATCTATCATGAAAGGAAGCTTACCATTATTCTAAATAGTTACAGTTTGAAACATTAACTTGTCTAGATTGAAGGTGGCATTTTCAAAACTGAAACAACATGACACTTAGAATTTAGCTGCCATGTGGTGTCACAGCTTTATGTAAAATAAGACATAGACATTAAATAGATCTTGGATTGTAATAATGCACACTGTGCAAAGTGGAAGACAACACAGTGGTGAGTGGCCCCCTTTTTATTAAAAGACAAAACATGTAGGTATGGAATAAACCCAAGGAAGCTGGCATTCTTATCAACTGAAGGTAAATCAGATCTTTAGGATTCTAATTTTGCTGATTTCAGTCTGTTAGTAATATAGCCCTCTTTATTTCCCTGAAGTCTTGTCTTCTCCACTCTAATAAATAGTTCAATAGTTTCATAAAAAGATTGGAGCCCTGAACTGACTGTAAGTTTGTGGGGAAGGGGAGAGAAGGTGCCAGGAGATCAACAAGAGAGTAGAAAGGGGCATGAGACCAAGTATCGAGAATATGGGAAAGCATTTGCATTTATTTTCGTTCGTTCATTCATTCATTCATTCATTCAATAAACAGGTATCGAGGACTTAATATGTGCAAAAAGATGTCAGCTGCAAGGGCACAGGTGTAGTTGAACGAAAGATGTATCCATATAAGTGAAATACCAGGTAGATCAAGAAGTGGTGATGGGCAAGGTCCAGGGGGTTATAGATACAGGTTATACATACACACATAGTTTGGGGGAGAAAAACCTTACTTTAAGCAGAACTATACAGAGAAGCTTAAAGGAGGGGGTAAAGTTTGAGTTGTGTGGGGAGTAAGATTTAAGAATGGTGATTCTCAATTCTGACTGATGAACAGAATCACCTGAGGAAACTTAAAAAATCATCAATGACTAGGCACCTCGTCAGACCACCTGAAACACTATGGAAGGGATTCCGGGAAGTTGTAAA
The DNA here is from genome assembly GCF_054177405.1 of Leptonychotes weddellii. Classification (NCBI taxonomy): domain Eukaryota; kingdom Metazoa; phylum Chordata; class Mammalia; order Carnivora; family Phocidae; genus Leptonychotes; species Leptonychotes weddellii. Next base: position 92,797,025 of record NC_138378.1, read on the forward strand.
AAGTTCCCCAGGTGATTCTCTTGTGCATTCAAGATTGAAAACCACTGAATTAAATTTTGGGCAAGATGAAGTTTCTGGTCCTTTTTCAGTCTGTGATTTAAACTGGAACACAGTTAAGTAAAATAAAATACTTATTTTTTCTATAACTGACTTCTTGTTCTATGACCTATAACTCCTTATAATTTAGTTCTTTTTATTTTTTATTTTTTGCATAAAACATTTAAAACAGGTTAAAATTATAAGAAATCAAGAAAGCAATTTGGCTTCACTTATTTAAAACAATCTTCCAAAATTATTCTGAATTTGTTATCATTTACCTCAGTTTCTAGTGCAGGGTACACTTACTATTCCCTCTGATTGTGAGAGAACTATTCAGTTATGGGCACTCTATCTCATAAGGCAGGTAAGTACACAAATACAGTTTGAGAGAAGATTTTTGCTGTAAGGTTTGGGAATTAAAATATTCTAAATTAAGCAGGAAAGCATAGTTAATAAAGAAACCATTCCTAGAGCATTCTGAATCATTGTGGATATTATTACATGTACCACTCAAATGTCCATAGGGAGAATTATATTATGCTGACAAATAGAACAAATGGAAAGCTAGGTAGAAAGTTGAAATGCTTTTTATTTTAGAGAATATAGATACCCTGTAACTTTTATTTTATATTTTATTTTGTTCTGTTCTGTCACCATACATTACATCATTAGTTTGTTTAAATTTTTTTTATTATTACTATTTTTTTATTATGTTATGTTAATCACCATACATTACATCATTAGTTTTTGATGTAGTGTTCCATGCTTCACTGTTTGTGTATAACACCCAGTGCTCCAGATACTCTTTTAATTTTTATTTATTTATTTTTTAAAAGATTTTATTTATTTATTTGACAGAGAGAGACACAGCGAGAGAGGGAACACAAGCAGGGGGAGTGGGAGAGGGAGAAGCGGGCTTCCCGCGGAGCAGGGAGCCCGATGCGGGGCTTGATCCCAGGACTCTGGGAGCATGACCCGAGCCGAAGGCAGACGCTTAACGACTGAGCCACCCAGGTGCCCCGATATCCTGTAATTTTTAAATGACATCTCCACTCTAAGTAAATCAAGGCAAAATTAAGTGAATAATGAATGAATTAAATGAATAAGCTCCAGACAACATCAGTTTAGTTGGTCCAGGTCCTACTGTTATGAGGATGAGGGGACAATATTCAGTTATATTGGTAGATAACTTGATATGAAGTGACTGGTAACATTTGCTTGTTATTTCCCCATTCCTAAAATATTTATTTTAGAATCGTATGTGGGGTCAGCCATCTTTAAGGAAACCCAGTGGAGCTACCACTGCAAATGGTTTGCCTTACAAAAAGACTGTCAGGTTTTTGAAATTAACAAAGAAGTATTTAGTTTTGCAGCTGCCATCACAAAAAATATTATTTTATCTGCTTTCTGTTCCTGAGGCCTGCTTTTGAGTAAATTCCTGTAGTCTTAATGTACTTTTCCTGAAGTTTTATGGTGACATTTTTCTCGATTTCTTAGTATATTTAGAGTGATGATGACTTTACATACATTCTTCAGCTGAAGCATCCTACAGGTACCCACTTCCAAGAAGTTAGTCCCTAAACTTGATGGGAGCCCTGTTTCCCTTGCCCACTCTCGTAAATAAAACAAAACTAACCTATTCCTGCCTTCTTTGCTGTTAACCCTGAAGTAAGATTTTTTAAAATTAGGCATGGTTATAGAATCAGAGCATTGGATTAACTGTATTGCATTGATGCATTTATTTAACGTAGGTCAGATTGTTTAGTAGGGAGAAGAACGACTTGTTTTTTATTTTTTGAGCTATAAGTCACATCATAAAATTCATCCTTTTGAAGTATACAATTAGTGGTTTCTAGTATATCTGCAAGATTGTGCACCTGTCACCATGATTTAATTCTGGAACATTTTCATCCCCTTAACAAGAAACTCTGTATCCATTAGACTCCTCCTGTATAAAATTTCATTTAGTCCATGAAATAGCAGAGGGTTTTTCATGTAAGAGGATAATTTCAAGGGTAAAAACAAATGTCGTGCAGTACCACTTCCAGCAGAAGCTGGTAGATCGGCTTTCCCATTAGGTGTTACCTAGCATTTCTGTGAATCTTTTAGTCTTCCACATTTTAAAAAAAAAAGGTTGATCTTCAAAATGATAATCTCAAGATTTTGGAGGAGATGTGTTTTATAAATAGTCGAAGAAAAATTCGCCATGTTCAATATATGTTTAGTGTTAAATTCAAGTATAAGATATATATATATGCATATACATTTGTTTATGTATACATAAATGGCATTTTATTAATCAGAATATTTGGCTATGTAAAATTCCCCATTTTATGACATCACAGAATACTGTTTTTGTCCTTTCCTAGCGTAGTCTGGGATTCCATAGTACTTTGTGACTCAGACTTTAAATGTGATATTGTAAAAAGGCGTAAGAATAACAGATACAAAAGGGGTATTTTATTTGGACTGTGATTGCTCAGAAAGAATAACAGATACAAAAGGGGTATTTTATTTTGACTGTGATTGCTCAGAAAGTGAGTAATCTAGTAAGCTTCTGCAAAGCATAGGGGGTACTTAATATTTTGTGGAATGGAGGAAAATGGCCATAGCAGGCACTATTTAGTTTCTGTCCAGCCAAATTTTGGTCCTTAACTAATACCCAGTTGAGCATTTACTGTATGCATGACCCTGTCATGTGTGCTATGGCAAACTGAGAATTTTCAACTGAAAGTTAGAAGGACTAATTGTAAGCAACAGCTTCTAACCTTACAGGTAGTGTTTGAAAGTGAGTTCTCCTAGAGTCTGATATAGAGGTTTTTACATTTATTTTTTTCTATCATGCAACCACAAATTAGTATGACTGATTTCTTCCTTTGGTCAAATAGATTGTTTACTTATTCAGTGACAGGGTAATTTGTTTTGCCATTTAGCTATCTTTTGTCATTTAGCCAATATGGTACCATAACAGCTGATGCTTTTTCAGGGGTTGAGTCAATGTTCTGTAAGCACATCAAGTGGCCAGACAAACCATGGTTAAGAGCATGAGATGCGATTTGGTGTCTAAAGCTAATAAAGAATGGGTTGGAAATGAAAGAGAAATTCTGGAAATTCCAACAGAGAATGGAAAGAAGCAATCCTTATTGTTGAAAGGCCAACAGGGAAATGAAAACTGTTTTCATTGAAGAGTTATATTTTTCAAAAGAAGATATTTAAAAAAATATTTATCTTGTAGATATTTTTACCTGTTTCTATAGTATCTGTGTTGAGTCTACACTTTCTTTGTTGTATAATCCATTATTTTTAGATGATTTGCCTGATCATTGGCTTGATCTGATTGGTAGCACAGATGTATGAATTGATTGCTCATTAACTGACCATGCTATCCAAAAATACCAGATCAGCTTTGGGTGTTGGGAATGGTATTGACCTGAATATTGATCACTATATTTGTCCAGAAACACTGATGAAGATTTTGCATATAGCCTTTGCAGTATAGGAAACAATGTCTAAATATTTCTGAATAGAATTTATACATTAAATAATTCTGAGACTAGAATGGTTAACAAAGAAAGGCACTGTGTCCTGAGAAATAATCCTAATTTCAAGATTTTATTCTTTTGCCAATTGGAAGTCTAAACCACTTAAGAGATTATTGTTTCTCATTTTAACTTACTCTACATTTCAGAAAATTGCCCAAGAAACCAGTTGTAATAAACACAATGTATTATAGTAGATTCTGTCAAAAGAGAGTTAAATATGTATATAGGATATTGGGAAAGAAGTTATTAGAATGGGAAAGATGTAAATGATAATTAGCATGATTATAAAAATGAAATTTTAATGACATTATCAAATAGTTCTGAAATCACTGGTAGTTTAATTATTTTCACCAAAGCTTAGGTGGCGGTAATTGGCCAATGTGATGGTCTGTAGATCATCATGTGTCTTTTATAATTAGGGTCTACATGTAATTTTTTAAACAAATCAGGATAGGGGCACCTGGGTGGCTCAGATGATTGAGCGTCTGCCTTCAGCTTAGGTCATGATCTCCAAGTCCTGGGATCGAGCCCCACGTTAGGCTCCCAGCTCAGCTCTCCTTCTCCCTTTGCCTCTCCTGCTGCTTGTGCTCTCTCTATCTCTCTGTCTCTCTCTCTCAAATGAATAAATAAAATCTTTAAAAAAATAAATCAGGATAATTTTGAGAATAGAAGGTGACATTCTTAATACTTAATGTTGGGACATCAAGTATACATTGGGATTGCCCCAGAAAAACATATAATTTGATTATATAATTTAAAAATAAATGTAGCAACTGAAAATCAGTGATACTGTTGATAGTTCAGTACTAAATTTATTTGTGAGAAATCAGTTTTAATGATAAGATATAATAATCATATATATAATACCATAGTCAGACATGCGTTGTATAAAGTGGGAAGCAGGTAGGCCCAGTGGAGTGCTGAGAAGCAGGTTGACATAAGTATTAGACTAAAATAGGGAGTGGGAAATAGACATTTCTACCACTGGCTTGTTAGAACTAGAGCATATTAGAATGAAATCTATTTTTATCTCCATCCCCTTGTTACATGTGATAAATAGCATTTCTTCAAAAGCTATCACCCAGATTAAATTTTAGGATGACCTGTATGGAGTGAATTTGGCTGAGTCCTGTCCTTTTGTGTCAACCAAGGCATCTAATCATTATTAACTGAATGAGTCATTTGTATTCCTAATGAGCTGTTTTGGCCATAATCTGCTTTTCTCTCCTTATAGCTTTGATTAGAATAAGAAGGCAAGTGATATTTAAATATGTTCATGTTGAGCTTATGTTAAACAATATACTTCTTTGCAAACATTGGTCAGAAGGATTCAAATTTTAAGCCAACTATGTAGTTTTTGTATAGCTTTGTATACTTTGTATAGCTTCTTGTTCAGCACATACTCACTTCCCTCCACATCTTTCTGTGGGTAGAGTATCCTTCTCCTTTTATTGATTTTGAGCTTGCCATGTGACTTGCTTTGGCCAGTGAGCTGTTAGTAGACATTAGACATAAAAGAAAGTCTTATGTGGTAGAGCTTGCTTTCACAATTGCCATGAGAAGAGCTTCCTCCAGGTAGCTGCTTCCTTTTCACCTTAGGTCCCAGAATGTGTGTGTGTGTGTGTGTGTGTGTGTGTGTGGTGTTTGTTTATGCATACTCTAGAATGTGTATATACATTTTATTGCAGTGAACCCAACCTGCATTGGGGATCCAAGCCCAACTGGATCTGCGGCCTGAAACAGAGCTGCTCAATTGTGCCTAGCCTAGATCAGTCCATTTGTGGCCAGCCTGAAGACTCCTGAGCATGAGAACAAAAGCTTATTGTTATATTATGCTGAGTTTGGATGTGCTTGTTAATTAGCATTATGGAGGCAACAACTAATACAGTAGTTCCTTGGTATTACTTTAATTCTCATATTAAAAGAAGCTTCAGGCATTTGACTCTTGTTTTCTGTAGTCATTCTAAGAATGGCAGGTGCTACTAAAACTCCTCAAATACTTCTAGAGCCTCTCTGCAAACACTTCTCATAAATGCCACTTAATATTGCCAAACAACTCATCAATTCGAGTACCATCTAAAGGTCTTGATACTTAAGACCCAGTCTTCATCTAAATTACCATTATTAATTCCTCTTCTTTTCTGAATGTTTAATTAGGAAAATATTGGCAGGAAAAACAAGCATTTATTAAGAAATCAATGAATACATTTCATATAAGGGGATTAAAGATAATCAAAGTTCTTGTCTTGAGATATCTTGAGGGGCCTGTTCATAGGTAAATTGGAGAAAGCTTCAAAACTTGTAGGGCTACCATCACTTGAGCCCTCAACTAATTAGCTACATAGCTTCAAACAACTCATCCAAAGTCTATGTCTCACTGGCCTTGATAGTGAAATGAGGAGGTTGGACTCAAAGCTCTGTAAGGGTCTATCTATTTTATTTTATTATTATTATTTTTTAAAGATTTTATTTATTTATTTGACAGAGAGAGAGACAGTGAGAGAAGGAACACAAGCAGGGGGAGCGGGAGAGGGAGAAGCAGGCTTCCACGGAGCAGGGAGCCCAATGCGGGGCTCGATCCCAGGACCCTGGGATCATGACCTGAGCCGAAGGCAGACGCTTAACGACTGAGCCACCCAGGCGCCCCAAAGGGTGTATCTATTTTAAAGATCAATGCTTGTGTTTTTACAAGTGTGGTCTAGGACCACTTGCAGCAAATTTGCATGAAGTATGTAGGTAAATTATCATCTTGGCTCCTATGACAAGTTAACTTTTATGTAGTCCTATGTACTTGGCTCAAACTGTGAGAAATTTTAAATGTCCATGGATGGAAAGGGGTATATAATTTTCATCAAAAAACCATTTTTTAAGCTCTTTTTTCTTTTGGACCATCAGAAGAAATTACGAAGGAAAAGACTTGGTTTCTGATCTCTTGAAGCCTGTGGTGTAATGGACATGCTGAAGAAAATCTTCCATTTAGAGAACATGCTCTGAGGGAAGAAAAGTCCTAAAACCTGGTGTTTGGTTTATTCACTTAAAATCCTTTTTCGTATATCTGATACACAAAGTTGTTTTTTTTTTTTTTCACTCATTAGCTAATGAATTCATTCAGCAATGATCATTTCTTATGTGCCTATTGTGTGCTTTTTTGTTGGGGCGAGAAAGATGAGTAAGAGATGATTCCTATCAAGAGCTAATAGTTTAATGTGAGAAGTATGAAGGAAGATAGGCAGTCACAAAAGTTTGCCTGTGGGAGGAGGAGGAGATCTTAATGTCTACTTGAGCAGGTGTTAGGGGAGGAGAGATGTTGTCAAGAACTATTCCTCAGGGGCACCTGGGTGGCTCAGTCATTAAGTGTCTGCCTTCGGCTCAGGTCGTGATCCCGGGGTCCTGGGATCGAGCCCCATATCGGGCTCCCCGCTCCGCGGGAAGCCTGCTTCTCCCTCTCCCTCTGCCCTTGCTTGTGTTCTCTCTCTCGCTGTGTCTGTCAAATAAATAAATAAAATCTTTAAAAAAAAAAAAAAACTATTCCTCAGATGACATCATGCTTACGTTGAGTTTAAAGAATGAGTAGGAGCAATATAAACATGAGGAGCCAGGCTGGGAGAGAATTTTTATAGAAAGGCTACCATGGGCTTAGGTCCTGCAACAAGAGTGTGCATGGTCAGTTCAGGAAACTGCAGTTCAGTATGGCTTGAGCTTACTGTACATGAGGTGGGGAGTACCCTGGAATGGGAGTAAGCCTGATACCATACCTGATACCATAACTAAGAGGAATTGATTTTTTTTTTTTTAAAAAGCTTTTCTGTGGGCAAGTCTCCTTGTTTCCATTAATGTTTGTTCACTAGTACATGTAGAAAAGCCAAATGGCAAAGATATGCCTAGTTTTGATTTATATTTCCCTGGTACTCTCTGATAAAGAGTTGTAGGAGGTTGAAAGTGGGTGATCATGGAGGAAATGAAATGAGAGAATATAAAAACCAAGTATCATCAAAGGAAAAAGGAGGTCACTCCTGAAAAGGAAGGAATATTCTCTTTGATAGAAGCATAGAATTTACTTTTTAGTCTATGAAATAAATTGATAACTTTAGACTAACAAAGAAGATTGTAATGTAATCAAAATGTTCCCCAGAAGATGCTCTACTTTGCATCATAGTGTTATAGAATGTGATGTGTTCTATACAACATGAATTGATTTGTATATACTATTGCAATTAAGAGTTTTATTGAAAGTGACATAAAGAATGCATTATTCATCTGTGTTCAGTTGTTGGGAGAAGTTTAGCAAAATATGTCACAACAAATATAATACTTGTGGTACTTGCTTTGCATTTACTGTTCAAGAACTGATTGTAGATCTACTTATATGTGGAATCTAACAACCAAAACAAATGAACAAACAAAAAAAAGCAGGAGCAGCTCCATACATACAGACAACAAACTGATGGTTGCCAGAGGGGAAGAGCAGGGGGCATGGGCAAAACGGGTGAAGAGGAGTGGGAGATACAGTCTTCCAGTTACAGGATGAATAAATCATGGGGATAAAAGGCACAGCATAGGGACTATAGTCAGTAGTATTGTAATAGCTTTATATTGTGACAGATGGTGGCTACTCTTGTGGTGAGCATAGCATAATGTATGGAGTTGTCAAGTCCCTAATGTACACCTGAAACTCATGCAACATTGTGTGTCAACTATACTCCAATGAAAATAAATATGTATGTAAATAAATAAATGCTGTTGACTGCAGAAAAACAACATCTACTGCATAGCCTTTCTTTTCTTACTGCTCTTTATATTTTAGGCAGTAACATAATGCATAGAAAATAAAGAATATGGGGAAAAAAAGAATTGAAAGTGGATAATCCAGGCCCCTCTTTATATGTGAAATTAAGGTCCCTGAAGGTAAAGGAACTTAACTGAAGAGGCAGGATCAGGATTGGAACCCAGGTCACCCAACTCAGAGTCTAGTGCTCCCTCATCATGTACCTGCTGTTCTTTTTTTTTTTTTTTAGATTTGATTTGATTTATTTATTTATTTTTTTATTTGACAGAGAGAGAGAGACAACGAGAGAGGGAACACAAGTAGGGGGAGAGGGAAAGGGAGAAGCAGGCATCCTACGGAGCAGGGAGCCTGATGTGGGGCTCGATCCCAGGACCCGGGGATCATAACCCGAGCCGAAGGCTCACCCCTAACGACTGAGCCACCCAGGTGCCCCTGTACTTGCTGTTCTTACCCAAGAACTCTCAACATGATTTATTCATCTAGCAAGGAGTTTGGAGCATCCAGTCTCTGCCAGATACTGTTCAAGTCACAGTTATTATGTTACATACAATAAACACATGTCACCTGTTTTCACTATAATTTCTCATCTTTTTATTGTGCCTGATTAGATAATAGTTGTTTAATTTATCCTGCTCAGAAACCATGTTAGTACAGCATAGACTTCACTTCTGCCTGGGCAGACTATAAGCTGTAATCCTCAAGTAAGAATTTACTATGTTAAATACTTTTAATTAATATGATCTAGTGTGGAATAGAATAGACTAAAACAGAATGTTTATAAATCAACAATATGTTCATTGTTAGGACTTTTGTCACATATAATTGAAGCTGATTTTGATATGAAGAAAGGCCAGCTTTCTGACTTTTTGTATCCTGTGGGCATTGTAATAAATAGTACTGGCTATATATTTGATCATAATGACATTATGTACTTTCTTTTTTTTTTTTTTAAGATTTTATTTATTTGACAGAGAGACACAGCGAGAGAGGGAACACAAGCAGAGGGAGTGGGAGAGGGAGAAGCAGGCTTCCCGCTGAGCAGGGAGCCCTATGCGGGGCTCGATCCCAGGACCCTGGGATCATGACCCGAGCCGAAGGCAGACGCCTAACGACTGAGCCACCCAGGCGCCCCGACATTATGTACTTTCTGACCCCAAGGAGTTTCACTTCACTTGGGAGATAATATTCACTTATAAAATGCAGATTCTTAAATTAGGAAGTTAGATATGTTAAGTTGTAGGTCATAATTATAGGCACTAGATTATAAATTTCATGCAGGCAGAAACTAAATCTTATTTACCACTCTGAATCTAGAATGATGTCTAATACAGAATAGGTAGACTTCATAAACACTTTTTTAAAGGAATAATTGAATAAATATATAATAAATAATAAATATATAAGCAACTGTGTGTTTACTGACTAGTAAACTGAAGGAAGTTCAAAGGAGAGTGAGGGACAGAGAGGGAGAGAGATTGAGGATTGAGAGAGAGCCAGAATGATCAGAAAAGGCCTAAGGACAGGTAATACTAAAAATGCTTACTTTGGTGATGGAATTACATCGATTTTAAAATTTTCTTCTTTATATATGTTTATATTTTAAAAGTGTTAATACTTAACATGTATTTAATGCTAATAAAATTTATTATTTAAAAAAAATACTTGTCCCACAAGAGCTATGAGGATGAGTAGGATTTGCATAAAGAAGAGGAAGGAGAGAATTTCAGGTGGGTTACATGGTAGTAGCCAAATTACAGAAATGGAAAAGGACAATATATGTTTGGGAGGAGTGGCTGGAGGAGAGAGAATTAGGAGATAAGGCAGGTAAGCTTTGATAGGGCAAGTACTGGACCAGAGTCTACTTTAGTCATGCTATGGGTGCCATCTCTGCAGATTGATTTCAGGACCTGAGACAGGTCCTGGTTCTCCCTAAGTTACCCATGTCTATGGACTGATCTCTGAAAAATATGGAGATTAATTTTAATAATTTAAATCTCTCATCATCATAAAATGAATCTCTTTTAGATTTGTCTTCTTGATATGGGTCGTTTCAGTTCTAACATGAATGAAGAATATGAGAGCAGAGGCTGATAATTTTTTGGGCCAAGGAAACATGAAAACATGAAGGCATTGCTGGGTAGGAAAAGGATCCAAAAAGAGGGCAAGGGACTATGCATGAACTGGCTCTTTCATTGTAGTCCTGTCCTAAGACCTTGGTAGCAGGAAAGGTTAACAGTGGTGAAAACGGCAGGTCGACTGGAAGGACACATGGGCTCATTTTGTACATAGGTTCTCCAGAGATTCAACTGTTTCACTCCTTTGGAATGTACTGTCTGATTTTCTTTATTGTTGGGTTTGGACTTGCTTGGTGCATTGGAAGGAACTCAGGCTCTATACTCAGGTACAGCTGTGACTTCTGAGACAGGTCTGATGCTTACTCATTTTACGATAATGGGTAAGTTCTGTAATGTCTCTGAGCCTCAGTTTTTCCATCTGTAATAAAAGGCTAGTACCCTTCACTGGTAGGGTTTTATATGAATGAAATAATATAGCTGTAAGAAGTGCCTGATGCTTAATGATTACTGTTTTCCTTCTGAAGTTGGCCTCTGTAGGCTTATTTCACCTTAGAGATTTGTTTTTCCTTTCCTGTTTCAGCTTGTTGAGAATTCATGACCCTTAAAAAAGATCATTTACAAGACTACAGCCCATAAAATGTGCCTTTTAAACAATTTGCGTTAGGAAATATCAATCACTTCATGTTCTAACCAAACGACCATCAGAAATATTGTATGTGACAAAGCATTTTTCTCCTTTGCTAGGCAACAATCCATTATGTTTCACATTTACATTCAGTACAAATAGACTTGCTACTTCTTAGTGCAATCACTGAACGCTACAAACCAGGTTTTATTACCTTTCTGCTCTCTGCACTCTGGGTTTCTTTAGCATTTCATAGATGACTCTTACAGTCTAACTTCAATTGTAGCCCAACTACAGCCTATCCAATAGGTAGATTTTCTTGCATTGTTAGTACTTTATTTCATGAAATAACATGGCTTAAAGTGTCAGGAAGAGTGACCCGAGGCCTCTCCTCACGCCTGGAGAGCAAGCTAGAGTTAGCTTCCCTCATATCTAGGTATTGAATACAGTATCCTTATATGGCCCATTCAGAGTCAGGTAGTCTTAGGTCACTACAGTCCAGTTCCCCTGAGCTCTCAGTCTACAGGAATAGCTAGCCTGGTGTGAAGCACCAGGCTGGTCCCAGAAACTAGAAAGAAACTTAAGAGTGTAAATGAGGTCATATAATTCCCTTGATTAAGTTCCTTCAGTGGCTTTTCATTGTACTGACGATGAAATTCTAACTCCTTACAATGGTTTACAAGACCCTGTCTAGTCTGTTCCTGCTTATTTTTCTGCTATCACCCCTAACCATTCTCCTCCTCTCTCACTAAATCTAGTCACTCAGAGCTTGTGTTCCTTGAATGTATCAAATTCCACCTTAGGATGACACTTGCTGTTTTCTCTGCCTAGAACAGTGAATCCATGAGCACCTACTTCCTGTTATTCAATCTTAGTTCAATGTCGTTTCTTTTGAGAGCTGTTTCTGACTCCCAGGCTGATCTACTTTTACCCCTTAAGTCTCCAGTACATCCCTGTGTTTTATTTACTTCATAGCATGAAATGATATTGCTTATGCTTTTAACTTCTCTGTTATAAATGTCCCTTTTGCAGAAAGTAAGCTCGATGATAGTATGGGATTTGTCTGTGTTGTTTGCTGCTGCATATCCCTACTTAAAATGGTGCCTGGCCCATAGTCAGGTGCTCAATACATATTTAAATAAATGAGTTGTAGAAATAAAGAACGTAGAAATGAAAAACAGTCAGAAATGAGGTTTGAACTGATTACCATTATATTCATAGATATGCAATTCATATTCTTTCCTTAGTTATTAATGATTTGTGAATGGGAGCAATTCACAAATTGTATGAACAGAAGATTTCAAATTTGTTTTCCCTTTCCCTGAATAGGAACAATGGCCAATGCTGCAGAATAAGATTGTGTATGTGTACACCCAATTTCTAAGTAGTTTAGATCCTACTTTTTTTTTTTTTTTTGGCAGAGAGAGAGAGAGCATGAGCAGGGGAGCAGCAAGCAGAGGGAGAGGGAGAAGCAGACTCCCTGCTGAGCAGGGAGCCCAATGCGGGACTTGATCCCAGGACCCTGGGATCATGACCTGAGCCGAAGGCAGACGCTTAACAACTGAGCCACCCAGGCGCCCCTAGATCCTACTTTTGGTATCCATATCATTCTGGTCTAGACTGGCTCTCAGAAAGTCCCAGGCAAATGAACTTGAATTAGAGACCCCAAATAAAGATCTTATTACTGTTAAAACTCACAGTTCTTTCTTAAGATAATTGGGACCTGATGATGATAACAATTTTCTAAATCTTTGTTACGTTAGCAAGAACTCTTTTGAAGGTGAGCTTTAAGTCTTTTGTATGAATTGGAGTTGCCTAAATTTAAACATTAAGCATGTCCTTGGTAAGGTATAGACTTCTTCAGTCAAAGTAACTATCCTGGGCATAAGTTGCTGGCATGATTTATTCTGCAGATGGGTGGAGGAAATAAAGAAGAACTTGTTCCCAAGATTGCTGTCACTAAGCCTTGAGGGTAGTAATGAAAGAAGTAGGCAGATGCCTGCTGTATCCCTAATGGAAATACCATTGCCACAAACCTCCTGAGTTCTCAGTCTTCATAGCCTATCTCTTTACCTCTGACTGCAGAAGTAACCTAACAGAGGCACTTAAATTCTTTCATGATAAAGGCCTATAGGAAAGATTAAAATTATTTATTAGAAGAGAACAACAAAAAGTCTCCTTTGATGTTTACCCACTGTGGAAATGGAATTAACTTTATTCTGTAGATTTCACTGAGAATACAGAAGATGGCATATGTATAGAGACTTGCCATTCCCTTTTGGAAGGTTTAATTTAACAAAAATGAGACTGCATTTTTAAAAATTGGCTTCTTAAAATAGATTAAGAATTTGGAATGAGCATTTGATGGAGCATAACATTTGCTTGTGACTGATATATATGCGTATCAAGATCACTGAAATCCAAACAAAACTTCAGAAGACAGTTCTTCAAGGATGTTTTAATTTCACATACCTACATGATTATTATGAGTTTTGTCTGCACTGTAAGGGGTAAACATCAGTCCTTTTTTTTTTTTTTTTAAATACCAGGATTTTAGTAATGCATTTTAACTTCAGATCAGGTGCTATCATTCCAGTATATTTAGGTCTGGTGACTCTAAAAGCTATTTGGGGATTAAACTTTAAATGTCATACTGTGTTAAGAATTATGGATTGTTGGGGCACCTGGGTGGCTCAGTCATTAAGTGTTGGCCTTCGGCTCAGGTCATGATCCCAGGGTCCTGGGATTGAGCCCCACGTCGGGCTCCCTGCTCAATGGGAAGCCTGCTTCTCCCTCTCCCATTCCCCCTGCTTGTGTTCCTTCTCTTACTGTCTCTCTCTCTGTCAAATAAATAAATAAAATCTTAAAAAAAAAGAATTATGGATTGTTGAGTTTCATTTGTATTCCTTTGCTATTTTTTCATCATTGAGCAATTGAGATTTTCCAGCCTACTCTTCATCCATTGCAGGAGGATTTATGTTTTCAGAACAAGAATTAAAAAATGGAACTCACAGACTTAATTTGAAAGATGCATTAATTTGATGCATTAGGAAAAAAAAAAGTAAAAGACCAGATACTATGTCTTTACTACCTGTAATTCATCTTTTTTATCCCAAAAGAATCAAAGTATTTTTTTGGTAATTTTATTTTTGTCTTTAATTTTATAATATTGAATACTTAACATGAAGCTTACAAGTTACTCCTAAGGCCTCTTTATTCTTTTTTTTTTTTTTTTAAGATTTTTTTTATTTATTCATTTGAGACAAAGAGACACACAGAGAGAGAGAGAGAGACAGAGAGAGAACATGAGCAGGGAGAAAGGGAGAGGGAGAAGCAAGCTCCCCGCTGAGCCAGGAGCCTGATGTGGGGCTTGATCCCAGGACCCTGGGATCATGACCTGGGCCGAAGGCAGACGCTTAACCATCTGAGCCACCCAGGCGCCCCAAGGCCTCTTTATTCTTAAAATGGACTGTATAGTCCATTATTTGGATGGTTATTTGGGTGATGGCTTTGATTTGGAGAAATTGATAAGGGTGATGTCCCTACTCTCCCTCAAGAGTTCGTCACTCTGAGGTGGAAAAGTTGCAAATAATATGATGCACCTAATGGTAAGCTCTAGGCTGTAATGGATCAATGTTGCTCATGGCATCTCTCATTGGCTCTAGTTCCCATAGGGCTTAGCAGCTAAGTGGAGCCTGTTTCCTTTGGCAGTGGCTCTCCTGGTGGCCTCCTAACTGGTACTGTGGTCTCTCTACTCTTGGCCAGCTCTCAGTGGTTCCCTCCACCCACTAGGAAGTTATTTGTAATGGCACTCCTTTTGAGGAATCGTTTCTTAAACAGAATCATTCCAAACACTTTTTAAAAATTTTTTTAAATTAACATACAATGTATGATTTGTCACAGGGGTACAGGTCTGTGATTCATCAGTCTTACACAATTCGAACACTCTTGAGTTGTATTGAGGAAGCATTTCAAGGAGATTCGAAGAAGTAGAAATTCCATTCAAAATAGTGTAAGGGTGTTTTATTATGAAGAAATAGGGATATTTCACAGAAACAAGTGGCAAAATGCATTAAAAAAATAAACTAACTGAATTAGAAGACATGATTATTGAAAATGGCCAGGTTTGTAGGTTGTGGAAATCCTGATAATTATTCTTGTTAACTTTGCCTTAACTGGTATGATTTTACTTACAACATACATTGTGAATTTAAAGTAGCCTACTTCTCCTCTATTTTATAGCATTAGTATTATAAGTGATATAAACTGTTTCCAGTATCGCCATTTTCTGAAGAGATATGGTGGGATACCTCTCGCATTATAAATTTACTTCCAATGCTGAAGGCACTTGAAAAAGAGATAGACCCACACTCTTTTTCATTTATGGAATACTCCTTGTAGACTGTTTGATAAACTACTTATTGAGTGACTCAGTTTGTGTGTGTGTGTGTGTGTGTATGTACTTATAAAGAGTATATTTTTAAACTTAATATGAAGGTGTTCCCATGATGGTATACTTTATGCCAAGTGCTGTTTTTTTTTAAACTGGCTCCTGGCATTTTACTTTCAAAACTTTCTGCCAGGTACCAGTTTGACTTCTATTTCTCTGCTTTAATAACACTGAGTTTCTGTTTTAAATAAGTCCACCTAGAAATAAGGAACTGGAATTTTAGCAGTTGGGGACCTCTGTATGAAAATAATCACATGCTTTCTGTCTAGCAGTTTTGTTCCATAAGAATGTTATTACCTTGTCCTTCTTACTTCACTTCCACCTGTCTGTGTCCCAGTTAGGCTGGGTGGATAAGGTTATCACTGTGTTGTTGGTGTATAGGAATGCCACTGATTTCTGTGCATTGATTTTATATCCTGCCACTTTACTGAATTCCTGTATGAGTTCTAGCAGTTTTGGGGTGGAGTCTTTTGGGTTTTCCACATAAAGTATCATATCATCTGCAAAGAGTGAGTGTTTGACTTCTTTGCCAATTCAGATGCCCTTTATTTCTTTTTGTTTTACCTGATTGCTGTGGCTAGGACTTCTAATACTGTGTTGAATAGCAGTGATGATAGTGGACATCCCTGCCGTGTTCCTGACCTTAGGGGGAAAGCTCTCAGTTTTTCCCCATTGAGAATGATATTC
>NC_138378.1:92813728-92865653 GCF_054177405.1 Leptonychotes weddellii
GGTTGAGACCTGATTTGTGACCTAGGATGTGATCTATTCTGGAGAATGTTCCATGGGCACTAGAGAAGACTGTGTATTGTGTTGCTTTGGGATGGAATGTTCTGAGTATATCTGTGAAGTCCATTTGGTCCAGTGTGTCATTTAAAGTCTTTATTTCCTTGTTGATCTTTTGCTTAGATGACAAAAGCAAAGAAACACATCGACAACAGTACAATAATAGTAGGGGACTTTAACACCCCCCTCACTGAAATGGACAGATCACCTAAGGAAAAGATCAATTAGTATACTCATTTAAAAAGTGTTGGTGTAAAAATAGGTCTTGGATCCAGGCAATTACAACTCAGGCAAAGTCTAAGAACCTGGGGTCAGATTGAAGGAAAATTCTAAATAAAAGATATGGCCTTTAACAGGAAGTAGCATGCAGGAAGTAGGATCCAAACTTTTTCTCATCTCAGGAACTGATTCCTGTGAAAGCAGCAGCTGATCTCCAAGCTTGACTGGCCAATAAGGACACTTGAATCTGCTGGAGAAGATTAGAATAGAGAGTTAACCTTAGGACATCAGAGTAAGAGGCAATGCCTAGTCTCCTTTGGTCACCTGAGGTAACTGCTCTACATCAGTTTAAAGAGAGGGAAAAAGAGAGGCAGACAGACAGAGACAGACTCAGAGAGAGATGATGATTATAATATGAGCAGGCCTGGAGAGGGCACTGGCTTTACAACTGTCACCTTTCTCTCAGGTTATTAAGACCTTTCTTCAGCAGTAATTTTTTAATGCATTATTATTTAAGTTCAATTATGGTTTTATCAATAGTAAAATTTTAAATTTCCAAAAGGTTGTAATTGACGGAGTAAAGAGTATTAGGTACAAGATATAATGGGTCCTAAAGTTGTGAGGTATGTGTATTCCAAGCGGAAATGCAATTATTTAACTGAATTTCAGATCTGAAATTCTTGTTATTAATATTTTTTTATCAAGGAAACACCTAGTGAAACTGTCTCCATGGAATGTAATTCTTGGATTAGAAATATGGGCTTGGTCAGAAAACAGTGAATGACAGGAACAGCTAAACCCTCAGCTCCTCAGGATGCTATATGCTTTTACATATGCTTGATTGCTAAACTTTGAATACTTTTTATTTTTTATTTTTCTATTAGAGTAAGCATAGCTAGTACTTCAGAATTAAAAGGAATTTAGGGATCAGTTAATCCTACATTTAATGGATAAGGAAACTGAAGCCAACAGAGTTTTAAGTGCCTTGTTTAAGGTGACACAGTTGTTTGACAGTAGAACTTGGACTTGAGACAAATGGATTCCTCATTCCATATCACGGTGCCATACAGTCATCCTGGGTGAGGAACTGCTTAACTTACAGAGTGAAGGAGAAAAGCGAGGCCATTGTAAAGGCAAATCCATTTAATCTTCTGAATATTTCAGGTAAATTTATTTCTGTTGCTTTGAATTATCAGGATTATTATTTGTTAGGCAGACTTCAAACAAGATTTTCAACCCTACCAGTCTGCCATCTCTGTAATGACAGACATTGAAGGAAATAATAACTTACAAATGAATGTAGTAGTCTTTTTAAATGCCAGTTTTTGTTCTTTCAGATTTTTGGGGTAATGGAACAGTGGCATTAATCCCTCATGAAAATTCTACTTTCTTCTGCCTGGTGACTATTCAATAGATATTACTGATTAAAAAATATTAACTCACCTGTTACTTAGTGGCACTTGAGTGCATTGTGATGCAGATTTTCTCTCTAGTCCTTGAACAATGTCATTATCATTTTGGGAAACTACAGAGAAACTCTTCCCCATTATCCCTGGGGAAGTTCATCACCACTTATAGCCACTGCACAATAACACACTCGGATAATGTCTGCCAACCTTATGGCAGCATGTTCCAGTTGGAGTCCCTAAAGTTAGTACAGTGATCCCCTCTTATTCATGGCTTCACTTTCCACAGTTTCAGTTGCTCTTGTTCAGCTGTGATCTGGAAGCTGATGATCCTCCTTCTGATGTATTATCAGAAGGTCAGTAGTAGCCTAATGCTATGTCACAGTGCCTACGTCATTCACCTCACTTCATCTCATTGTGTAGGCATGTATCATGTCTTATCATTATAAGAAGAAGGGTGAATACAGTAGAGTAAGATATTTTGAGAGAGAGTCCGAGAGTGAGAGACACTGTATTCACATAACTTCATTACAATATAATTGTTCTTTTTTATTATTTGTTATTGTTGTTAATCTTTTACTGAGCCTGATTTATAAATTGGACTTTATCATATGTATGCATAGAAAAGAACCTGGTATATACACGGTTTACTATCTCCAATTTCAGGCATCCAGTGGGGGTCTCTGGAATGCATCCTCTGTAGATAGGGGGGAAGCTACTGTAATAGGGATTTATTTGCAAGCTGTTTTCAGTATTTTAGAAAGCCTACTGGAAATTGAACATTTGTAACCTTGCACAAGCTGACTAAAATGCCAAACAGGTTTTTAGCTTTTGTATGGAGTTATATTAACTCATTGTGGTTATTTGTGCTCATGAGAAGTTCTGATTGGCAGTGACAGAGGCTTTTGATGAATAAAGATAGGGAAAGGAATAAATAAATATTTAATGAATACATTGTTTTTAGTAGACAGTGATCTCCAAAATGTAGGTAATAAGGATATTGTAGATGAGAATCATGGGAATCATAATTTGTCTATTTATAAGCTATATAAAACTATATTTTATCTCATACACAAAATAATAGGTCTCTGCTTTTCTACTTGTATCTTACCTCCACAGAATCTTTATTTTTATTTTTATTTTTTTAAAGATTTTATTTATTTATTTGAGACAGAGAGAATGAGATACAGAGAGCATGAGAGGGAGGAGGGTCAGAGGAGAAGCAGACTCCCTGCCGAGCAGGGAGCCCGATGCGGGACTCGATCCTGGGACTCCAGGATCATGACCTGAGCCGAAGGCAGTCGCTTAACCAACTGAGCCACCCAGGCGCCCTAGAATCTTTATTTTTATATTGAAGATGAATAAACTCTTAATATTTGCCATTGTGTTCATTGTATATTTGAAATGATTTCAAGTAATTGATGGTGTAGTAAGTAAAAGTTACAGGAAGGCATTTATAACATCTGTTTCAAATCCCAGAAAATCATATTCTTAAGGATAACAGTGATCACAGGAACAAAAATCCTTCCTGCCCTGGATTTATTTTCTTTAGCATACTCATTTTGATGATGCTGCTACTAGTAGATCCTGATTCCTTGTTTATAGAATTTTAAGAGATTGGACCCTTGATTCTCTTCTGGCTAGTTGCTGATTCTTGTCCATTTATCTAACACCCACACCTTTCAGAGTTTAAAAACATTGGTAAGCTAAGAGAGATGCTTCTGTAAGACTCATTAGTGCTGGGTCTTATTCCCATTCTACATTTACTTTTTGGGATCTCTGCTTTGATTTTCTGTGCTATTTTTTCTGCACATTGAGGTACTTCCTGTATGCATATACTTATAATTTAGGCAGTTGTTCCTCTCTTCCCACCTTTTAATAGTCTGCATTTCAAATGTAAATATTTTCCTGATAGATGTATTAGTCTGTTCTCTTCAACACTCAATTGATCAGTGGTATTGGTTGGTAAACATTAACACATTTTATATTTTTATTTTTCATCAGATGTTTATGGCAAAGGTTTGGTGTCTTGGGTCCTTCATTGCTCTCTTCATGCTTCCTTCCTGAATGTCACCCTTGACTTCTCCCTTTCTCTTACCTACCACATTAGTACATCACTAAGTCCTATAGATCCTGTCTCATAAATGTCTCTCAGATATATCCACTTCTCTCCATCCCTACCACCCCCAACACTAGCATCTCCTATTTGGAGTACTGAACTAGTTTCCTCCCATTTGCAGCTTGTCCTTCTGGTCTTGTTTCTCTCCAGTCTAGTCTCTATACTGTAGCTCTAGAAGATTTCCTTTGCAGAAACCCTCCAATGGCTTTTCATTGCCTTTTCCATAATGCCCAAACTCTGTAATGTGGCTGACTTTATTTCCAGCCTCATCTATTATTTTACCTTGTTCTCTCTGCTCTAGTTTTATAAGATTTCTACTAATGTCTTGCACATGTGTGAATCCATCTTCTCCTCCTTTACCAGGCAGATTCCTATTCATCTTTCTGGGTTCATCTTCATCTTCATTTCTATGAGAAGCCTTTCCTTCTTACTGGAACAGATGAGGGGTCCTGCTTTACTCCTCCAGGTCCCTGAACTTTTCCTGCCAAAACATTCTTGACACTTTCTTATTGTTGCTTTTTTGGTCATCTTTCCTATTATGGTGTCCCCATTATCCTGTTCATCACTGTATCTCCATGTAATAGAACAGTGCAATTTGTTGAAAGAGAATGTTAGTAAAGAGACTTAAAATTGTTTAGTGAGGGCTGCACTGTATAGCACCATGTTTTACATACCAAGCCTGGGTTCAAATGGCAGCTCAACCACTTTACAAACTGTGTAACTTTGAGGAAATTACTGTACTCTTTACGCTGAGTTCTCCATCTATATTGGGGTAGTGGCTGTAATCGTATCTCATGGATTGTTAAGTTTGAATGAGTTAATATGCCAGTGTTAGAACAATTGCTTTTGGATGATTTATTGTGGACTAAATTTTTATATCTTTTACCTTAAATTTGATTAGTTTGTCTGGGAAGTTAAAATCATACATTTTTACTCTCAGTTCAAAACAATTTGGGCTGCCTGAGGGGGGAAAATGCCATTTTCTATGTAGAAATTTGGAGAGGGGAATGACCTCGTTTTTGCAAGTCATATTCCTTTTTAACTTATTTGATTATTTCTTTTGTTGGGGGAGAATTAAGGGATATTTAAACTCTAAAGTCTATGTCAAGATTTCTCCCTCTTCAGGCAAATGAAAATGAAAAACCAAAATCTTTGGTATGCAGCAAAAGCTGTTCTAGTATGGAAGATTATAACAGTACACACCTACCTCAAGAAGCAAGAAAAATCTCAAATAAACAACATAACCTTATACCTAAAGGAGCTAGAAAAAGAACAAACAGAGCCCAAAACCAGTAGAAGGAAGGAAATAATAAAGATTAGAGCAGAAATGAATGAAATAGGTACTAAAAAACCCCCAATAGAACAGATAAATAAAACCAGGAACTGGTTCTTTCGAAAGATCAACAAAATTGAAAAGCCATAAGCCAGACTCATTAAAAAAAAAAAAGGAGGGAGTACTCAAATAAATAAAATCAGAAATGATACCACAGAAATATAAAGGATTATGAAAAATTATATGCCAACAAACTGGACAACCTAGAAGAAATGGATAAATTCCTAGAAACTTATAATCTCCCAAAACTGAATCAGGAAGAAATAGAAAATTTGAACAGACCAGCTACCGGAAGTGAAATTGAATCCGCCATCAAAAAACTCCCAACTAACCGACATGAAAACCAGATAAAGACACTACAAAAAAAGAGAACTATAGGCTAATATCTCTGATGAACATAGATGTAAAAATCTTCAACAAAATATTAGCAACCAGTATCCAACAACACATGAAGAAAATCATTTACCGTAATCAAGTGAGATTTATTCCTGGGCTGCAGGGATGATTCAGTATTCACAAATCAATCCATGTGATATGTCCCATTAACAAGAGAAAGGATAAAAACTATGTGATCATTTCAGTAGATGCAGAAAAAGCGTGCTTGGTAAAGTACAACATCCACTCAGGATAAAAACCCTCAACAAAGTAGTTTAGAGGGAACATACCTCAACATACTAAAGGCCAGATATGAAAATCCACAGCTAAGATATACTCAATGGTGGAAAACTGAGAGCTTTTCCTTTAAAATCAAGAACAAGATAAAATATCCATTCTCACCACTTTTTTTTTTTCAGTGGTATTTTATTTTATTTTATTTTTTATTATGTTAAGTTAGCCACCATATTCAACATAGTGCTGGAAGTTTTAGCCATAGCAGTCAGACAACAAAAAGAAAAAAAGACATCTGGATTAGTAAGGAAGAAGTAAAACTTTTCACTATTTGCAGATGACATGATATTATATATAGAAAACCTGAAAGACGCCACCAAAAAAATGCTAGAACTAATAAATGAATTTGGTAAAGTCTGAGGACATAAAATCATTGTGCAGAAATCTGTTGCATTTCTATACACCAGTAGTGAAGCAGCAGAAAGAAAAATTGAGAAAACAATCCCATTGACAGTTGTACCAAAAATAATAAAATATTTGGGAATAAATCTAACCAGGGAGGTTTAAGACATACTCTGAAAATTACAAAACACTGATGAAAGAAATCGAAGATGACACAAACAAATGGAAAGATATGCCATGCTCATGCGTTGGAAGAACCAATATTGCTAAAATATCCATAGCACTCAAATCAGTCTACAGATTTAATGCAGCCCCTATCAAATTACCAACAACATTTTTCACAGAACTAGAACAAACAATCCTAAAATTTGTATGAAACCACAAAAGATCCTGAATAGCTAAGCAATCTTGAAAAAGAACAAAGTTGGAGGTATCCTGGATATCAAAATATACTACAAAGCTGAAGTAATCAAATAGTGTGGCACTGGCACAAAAATAGAAGCATGTCAGTGGAACAGAATAGAGAGTATACAAATAAACCCATGCTTTTTTTTTTTTTTAATTAGAGCAGGAGAGAAAGAGGAAGAGGAGGGGCTGAGGGAAAGGGAGAGAGAGAATCTTAAGCAGGCTCCACGTCCAGTGCAGAGCCCAATGTGGGACTCCATCTCACAACCCTGAGATCATGACCTGAGCCAAAATCAGTAGTCAGGTGCTTAACTGACTGAACCACCCAGGTGCTCCTAAACCCATGTTTTTATGGTCAAATAATCTTCAAGAAAGGAAAGAAGAATATATATTGGGGAAAAGACAGTCACTTCAGCAAATAGTGTTGGGAAAACTGGTCAGCTACATGCAAAAGAATGGACCTGGACTATTTTCTTACACCATACACAAAAATAAACTCAAAATGGATTAAGGACCTAAATGTGAGACCTGAAACCATAAAATTCCTAGAAGAAAGTATAGGTAGTAATTTCTTTGACATTGGCTGTAGAAACATTTTTCTATGTATGTTTCCTGAGGCAAGGGAACAGAAGTAAAATTAAACTGTTGGGACTACACCAAAATAAAAAGCATCTGCAAAGCTTCTGCACCATCAACAAAATGATGAGCAACCTACTGAATGGGAGAAGATATTTGCAAATAATACATCTGATAAGGGGTTAATATCCAAAATATATAAAGAGTAGTGAACAATGAACTCAAAATAAGAGTTTGTCAACAAATGGGAGGTTTACATGTTTTTAATATCTAAGAACAAAGAATGCAATGTATAGCATCTAAAGCAAGGCTGTTGGGTAGCCATGGTTTCTAGAAGTGTTGGTTTGTGGCCTTCAGAAGCTCTGGCAGTTCTTAAGTCACAATCTGAAGGAAGAGTGAGCTCTGCCCCTCCATGTTGCTGCTGTTCTCACTGATCAGAGCTATGCATAGCCACATTTTCATTGGTTCCCAAGGTGATGATCCAGTTCTTGCCTTTTGATTTTAACTGTCTGCTCATCAGTAACTGACAATATCAATTATTGGTCATCGTCCTTGTAAAAAGTCTTGGCAGATATCTCAAAGCTTGAGCATGGAGCATTATTTCACATTAGAAAGGCTTGGCTTTCAGCTTAGCATGCTGTTTCATAGATTTTAGTTCTATAGGGACCATCAAGTTAAATATTGTGAGAAGATTGGAGCACTGTATTTCACTGTGATCCAGCTAAGTCTGTCAATGAGCAAATCTTCAGAAGCACTTAAATTTTAAAGGGTGGAGTTTACTGTTTTCAAATTCATATATCTTGATAAGTTCTCAGGTAAGTAAAGGTTCACTACTACAGAACCTTAGGAGACCTGTTGAACTTTTAATTAGGACATTATTTGTTAATATGGGTTTGGGAACTGATAACATACTTAAAGCATTTTTCTGTGACATGTGACATTGCTTCATTTAAAGGATGTTAAATTTTAAAAATTGGTAATATTTCAAACATACAGAACAGTTTAAAAATATATAACTCACATCTATATACCCATCTCTCAATTTGAAGAAATATTATTTGGCCATATTTGCTTCAAATCTCTCTCTCTCTTTCTCTATCCTCTCCATTCCCCTCCTCCTCTTACCCCTCCTTCTCCTCTTTCTCTCCCTACCTCCTATCTCAAAGAAATACAAATTACAGATTACAAATACAGCTAAGCCCCACTCTTTCTCTTTTTCCTTCCCTAGAAGTTGGTGTGTGTCTCAAAAACATGATATAGAGTACAAAAGCAAATTGCAAAAGGATACTTACAGTTCATTAACATCTTTGTAATTTTTAAAATTAATTGCACATAGAGCAATATTGTGCGTTGTTGAATTAAAGACATTTAAGACCTTTTTTCCATAATAAACAAAAAAGAAATAACTAATTCATGAGGATTTACTATATTACAAGCAATAAACAACTTGCAACAAAAGTCAGGATATACTGAAATCTGACATATCCCCTCAAGGACATCTTAATATTCTTAATTATTAATCAATAGTAATCTGTCTTGATAGACTTAAGTAATAAGAATACTTTTAGTACTAGAGCTGTAAACTACTTCCCTGTTATATCAGTTAACATATCTCATTCGGTATATAAACTTAAAGCCTTTTAGATGTGAAATATGCTGCATAATAAAATGCTTTCCTTGGTTGGACTTAGCTAGTAAATAAAGTAATTAAATACTATGGCTTAGAGTTCCAGCTGATTTACTTCAGGAGAAATGACCTTATAAAGTTCTCACCCAGTTGTGTAAGCTAAGTCTCCATTCTATTACATTTTAAATGATTTATAGGGATGTTGGAGCTAGGGGAAACAGAAAAGTGAAAATATGTAATATACCAAGGTTAGTTTTTAAAAGAATTGATCAAGGTATATGTAGTTAATAAAGAGAATGTTAACTATCTTAGCATGTCTTAATTTTTTCTGTGAAGCATGCCTGAATGCATGACCCCCAGTAAACTCTCTTCTTTTATTCCTAGCATTGGGTTACATTATTTTTTGTTTCGTTTTGTTCTCTATTTTGTGTGTTTGCTTTTATTTTATTTTTTTGCATACTTGTGCCTAGCACAGTACTCGTAACATAGATGTTGATGAATAATTGTATTTTGCATGGTCTTAAATATTTTTGAAATAAAATGGATTTGTCTTTAGGCATAGGATTATGTAAACGGGACACACAAAGGATATGGTCCTTTAAGAGAGTGAATGGACTATTCCCTCCACCTGATTCATAATTCCAGTTTGATAGGCATTAAGAGAAAAATTGTAAAGTAATCCTGAAGAAAACTTAAAAATAACAGGAGCAACGAAAAAAAATAGGGCCTTTTTGTATTGTAATTGTTATGCTCTCGATTATCATTTGTGGTGAAAAATGTCAACTGAAAAACTCGAATAAATGATTCATTCAACAGTATCAACTACTTGCCAGTATAAACATGAAACCATTCTTATTCATACTACTTTTTCTTCTAGTCATAGCCTTCAGTGAGGATCCTCTGACTGTCCCTTTCCTGTTCCTCAACAGAACTTGGGTAGATTGTGTAACTTCCTGGTCATGTTCAGTTAGTTTAAATCTCATTCAAGTTCTCCCTCTCCCCTTCTCCCCATGTCAGACCCCAGACTGTTAAGATGGCAAGGAAGGAATAAGTTTCTTTACACAAGAGACCACTATGGTAGACTCCTTTATTTGAGTTACTGCTGCTCCTTTGGTTTATAAGGACTACTTATCTACACCCTCTGCACTGCAGATGTCCAATTACTGGCTTTCTTGTGTGCACATGTGTGAGTTCTTAGGTGGGTCCTGGGGTTTGGAGGAGCTGTGAGGTCTTCTCACTACATATATTACTATCTTGGCAGCATCACTTCCACCCAATCTTTGGATTTAAATGGCTGCCACTGACATTCACCTCACAGCTTCTTGAGCCTGTGTGTATATATGTATGTACATACACTTGTGTGTGTGTTTTCCCCAGTGTTAACGTTTTTGAGGAGGGTAGTAGCAAAATGTCTATAATCCAGCTACCGTCCATGATGTCCATTTGGTCTATGGAAACTGATCCACCTTGTGCACCGCAAATAGTAGAAATGAAGATTGCTCCCTTGCTGGGCATTCTATGCCCTCTTCCTGCCATCTCTCTCTCTCCAGCTCCCTTTACTCTTCTATAGGCACAAGGGTAGATCAGCAGCTCCCCTTCGTTAGCCACAGTCCCACTACTGAATGGAATGGTGTTCACCCTTTCTTGCAGGCATCCCTAATATCTACACTGATTCTCTTGGAGTCTCCCCTCTTACTTGGCTAGGAAATTGTCTGGGGATGGGCTAGGAGTTGGGAGAGTAGCCTCTTCCTTTGTTCCCATCCCTCCTCAGCCTCTCTTCTTAGATGCTTATCGTAGTAAAACCATTTCCTTGGTCTCATAATCTCTGGGGAAGCTGTTTGACTCCAACTTTTGGTAGTTCTTTTTTGTATGTGGACTAGGCAATCAGTGCCTCCTAGTCCTCAGGTTTTGTCCCTGTTTGCCAATTTCAGGATTTTAGGAAAAAGCCTCATTTGACGTTGGATTAAAGTTGAGCCAGTTTATATGAGTTTATTTGCTCTTAAACTGTCTTTTATACCCATACACATGAATTTTTTGTGACTTAAAGTCTACAGATATGGCCCTAAAAAATGAATAATTATACTTTGTTCTTAAATTAGTTTTAATAGAAGTTACCTCAAGAAAGTTGAATTATTAGAATTTCTTGCAATGCTTTCCTGGTCTGCTGTTATTACAGTTGCCAAAACATTCTACATTTATGATACCTTGGTGACATCTTTTACTGGGATGATATGTGCTATCATTTTTTGGAGCAGATCATTAATGGTTTGGTTGAGCATTATAGCACTGATGCCTGAAATTAAAAAGGAAAGAAACTAATACCACCAATTAATGCCTGGACACTGCATAGCATGCAGATACTCTTGGAGGCAGGATTAACTCCTCAGACTTTCATCACTCCTTGGAAATTAGACAGTTTCTTGAAAGTGCACTAGGCCTCCAGAGCTGGAGGTGAGTGGAAAACCAAGAATCCTAGAAATAGTCAAAGGCACTGGAAGGGAGCAGAGGCCTGCCAAAGCCATCCTTTTCTTTCATCCCACTTGTGCCAGTTTGGACACTGGGCAGCCAGATCAGCAGTGATACTAAATGGGTAGTTAAGGGAATCAATACCCTTCAAAGGAACCTGTTCCGTATGTGCATGTGCCCAGGTTTTCCCCATGGAATTTATAAACATTACTCAGGTTATGCCAGGCTTTATTACTCTTTATTCTCAACTGATAAAAACCATTCTAGTTATTGGTAATCTTCTATGAAATGGAATTTAAGACACATTTTGTTTCTCTGTCTTTTATAAAGATATGAATATTAGACCATGCTGCAAAGATTAAGCATATATGAATAATTACAGTTGAAATAAAATAAAACTGATTCTGAAATTAATACATAGTGATTGTTATGCATATTCATTATTGTTTGAAGAATGTGGAATAGGAGAAAATGCCCAGACTTTGGGATCAAACAACTCTGGGTTAGAATCCTGGCTTTGCCAATTACATGTTATATGAACTTGGGCAATTTACATAAATTTTCAATGTCACAGTTTCCTCATTCCTTATTCCTAAAATAGGCATAATAGTATTAATTTTCTCAATGTTGTTGATTGGAAATGACATATGCAAAGTTACTGCTTAGAGAAGGAGTCCAACAAGTGATTGCTCATATTATAAGTAGAAATACAGGGTTTTCACTAATTTTGATGTTTTTTGTCTATGTCAGAGTTTTCCTGATTTTTCATGTACCAACTCCTTTAATTTGTTTAACAAACATTTGAGGAAAACTATTATATTGAAGGTTCTGAGGGCTTCTAAAAACTTCTAAGGGAATTTTATGCTTTCATGAGAATGATCAGTTGAGCACAAATAATTTTTAAAATAACCTTGATGGACAGCTT
Organism: Leptonychotes weddellii; assembly: GCF_054177405.1. NCBI lineage: Eukaryota > Metazoa > Chordata > Mammalia > Carnivora > Phocidae > Leptonychotes > Leptonychotes weddellii. The sequence continues at coordinate 92,825,870 of NC_138378.1, forward strand.
TCTAAAAAGTATGGCACATTTTCTTGCCTTTGAAACATTGACAATGCAGGGTCATTGCTATGATCATTATTTATGTACTGAGATGTAATGCCATGATTTTTCAACGTTATTTAAGTATTAAAGGATCTTTGTTTCTCATTATACTTCTTGAATCTTATCATGTGGTATTCATGTTTGCTCTTTTTGTCTCTTAATATTCTTAGTGTACTTCCACATTTCAACTTTGCTATTTCTATCTTGGGCTCTCAAAGTACAAGATGGAGGAGCGCCAACTTCTGAATAGGTCATGTGGAATAGTTTAGTTAACCTTAAGCTTGCAATGAGGCTATAGTATTGGGTGACTGCTAACATGGTTGACATAGTCTTAGACTGCCTTTATAGAAATGTAGGTTCCAAACCAGAGAGCCAGTTTTCTGATGGTCAACCTATATTGAGAGTTCATCTAGTAAAATACTTTTACATTAGAATGTGATACGAAAGAAGTGACTAAGACAGCAAGATGTAAAAGAGTTATATGAAAAAATATTTATAGAAATGGGGGTATTTAGTTTGCTGTAGAAAATACTGTGGGAACATAGTATGTATACAAGAGCATGAGAAGATTAAAGCATGGAAGCAGAATAAGAGTCAGAGAAAAATAAGTGACAGCTCACATCATGAACTCTTTTTAATCTTTTTTAGGGAGAAAGAGTAAAACTACTGTTTTGGGGGCAAAAAGGCATCTTGTTATGCTCTCTTGGCCCTATTGCTGTCTGCTGCTTCAGACTTCCCATAAAATCATTTGGCTTGCTAGGTTTGACTTAACAGAATAAAAAAGTACTTGGGCTGAGAGAAGGAAGGGTCTCAAGTACTCACAAGTCCTCAGGAGGGTTCGCTAATTATACATCCAGCAAACCAAGGAGAGCAGATATGGCACTAAAAAAAAAAAATCCTCATCTTTTCCTGGTGAGTTTGGTTTTCCTTTCCAGTAGTGAGGGGGTAAATGTTTAATGACCAGCTCTCTGAAAAAAATGTGAGTTTATTATAAGTTTTACTGACATAAAGCTTGTATAGCACACAATTTGCAACTAATAATACAGTGTACAGTACTCTTTATTGTAAATTCCATATAGGTAATTGATTTTCACAAGATATTTTCATTAGTTGTTGGCCAAACTCATATCCATAACCAACCTAAGGTTATAATTCATCCATGATTTGACAGAATCAAACTATGAATAATTGTTTAATATCTGATTCAGTAAAAAAATGCTGACAGTATTCAGAAATGGGCATAGTTCCAAGATAAATGTTGGTTAATGTTTTCATTTAGTTAGTGAGTAAGGTAAAAATGAAACAGATGTGTGTTGGAACTTTACCCATTTGTCAGTGACAGGAGCAACTTCGTTAAATTAGGTGATAGTTTTTGAATACTGAAAGGATATTTCCTCAATTTTTTGTCCTATTCACAATGTAGTGGCTACTTACTTGACATGTTAAAGTGTTATTAGCATTATTAATGTTAAAGTTATTAGCATATTCTCCATTACTTTTCTAGGTCTTGACAATCAACAAGACAGTAGGTTGAGCCCAATTTGTAGCATTTATTGATTTCTGTGGCCAATTTTGAACTGCCAATATGATGTTTTACGTGGGATTGGGAAAAGATGTGCAATAATACATAATTACATAGTATTTCCATATATAGCTACTATAGATGTAATAATCTAAGGAGCATAGATTATAGTAAAATCTTAAAATGTACATTTATAATAAAATAATTAGGAGGTGATGAATTTTGAGAATTTGTCACCTTTACTTTTAATGTAATTTAATTGTAAGTTTATAAAATTTACTTATTTTTTAATTGAAGTACAGTTCCATATAGTGTTACATTAGTTACAACCTCACCTCTGGTAACCACAAGTTTGTTTTCTGTATTTGTAGGTTTGTTTCTGCTCTGTTTATTCATTTGCTTTGTTTTTTTTAGATTCCACATGTAAGGGAAATTATATGGTATTTGTCTTTCTCTGTCTGACTTATTTTATTTAGCATAATACCCTCTAGGCCCATCCATGTTGTCATGGATGGCAAGATCTCTCTTTTTGTATGGCTGAATAATATTCCATTATATGTAATCTATTCATCTATAATGGATGCTTGGGCTGCTTTCATATCTGCTAGAGTAAACATAGTAAACCTTTCAAAGTAGTATTTTCATTTTTGTTTGGATAAATGCCTCGTAGTGGAATTATTGGATTATGTGGTATTTCTATCATTAATTTTTTGAGGAGCCTCCATACTGTTTTCCATAGTGGCTGCACCAATTTACATTCCTACCAACAGTGCACAAGGGTCCCTCTTTCTCCACATCCTTACCAACGCTTGTTATTTCTTGTCTTTTTGACAAGATGTTTCATAATAGCTATTATGACAGGTGTGAGGTGATAGCTCATTGTGGGTTTTCTTTTTTAAGTTTTTATTTAAATTCCAGTTAGTTAACATACAGTGTAACATTAGTGTCAGAGATACAGTATAGTGCTTCAACACTTCCATATGTCACCGGTGCACATCACAACACATGCACTCTTTAATCCCCTTCTTGTGGTTTTTGATTTGCATTTCTCTGATGATTAGTGTTATTGAGCATCCTTTCATGTGTCTGTTGGCCCTCTATATGTCTTCTTTGGAAAAATGTCTGTTGAGGTCCTCTGCCTATTTTTTTTTTAAAGATTTTATTTATTTGACAGATAACACAAGTAGGCAGAGTGGCAGGCAGAGGGAAAGGGAGAAGCAGGCTTCCCGCCGAGCAGAGAGCCCCATGCGGGACTCGATCCCGGGACTCCAGGATCATGACCTGAGCCGAAGGCAGACGCTTAACCGACTGAGCCACCCAGGCGCCCCAGTCTGCCTATTTTTTTAATTGGACAATAATGTTTGGAATAGAAGACAGTCTCTCAGTATGGTTGGTTTGGAATTTGTTGATGATCTGCTTATACAGTCTGCTTCTCCTGCCAAAGCTACCTTGTTTATTTTTAAAATTTATAATTATTTTTTTATCACTAAAAAAATTGTTTTCATAAGCTTTTCCTATAAAACAAGTAGCCCTAAATTTCAGTGTCTAATTATAGGAAACATTTATATCCTGCATTTTGGTATAAATGTTGCTGGTGGTTGTGCTTGTCTGGCCTCAGCTGGGTTTGCTTCCAGGTATCAGAACAGGTTCTAGTCTACTCCAAATTTGTTCTCATTCTGTGAGCCAGGTCTCAAGGAGCATGGAACATGTTGCTTTTGGGGTGAAGGGCAGACACTCACAGGTGAGCAGAAACATGAACTGCCTCTTAAAGCTTGTGCTTGGAGCTGGCACCCTGCCATCTCATTGATCAAAACAATGACACTCCCAAAGTCGGTGGAGTTGCAAAGAATACTCCACCCACACTGAGGGCTGGCAAAGGTGAGGAAGTAAGAAAAGGACTGTGAACAAAAAAATACAGTCTAAATAAAAAAAAGTATTTTTTTTATAACTATGGAGCACATAGTTTTATCACTTTTCTTTTAAAAAGTTAATATCGATCTAATAATTCACAACATTTTAAAGAACTAATGTAGTTTCAGTTTGAGACAAAACATTTCAAACAAAGAAGCATTGAACAAGTTAGGTTTAGGTTGCTCAGGTAAATTCCATTTGCCATTTCATGTGATTTATATTGAAAATTGACGATGCTAAGAACAGAAGCATTAGTAATTATGAAAAGAGTAATATTTGCTAATTTTCATTTGGAATTCTGTACTTCATAGGCAGATATATGGTGATCTAGGGCATATATAACATATGGGTCTGTAAGAACTAGAATTTGCCACCTCAATTTCTGTATCAAGTTGATCCTTGAATAACATTGGGGTTAGGGGTGCCAACCTCCTGTTCAGTTGAAAACCCTCTTATAACTTGGCTCCTCAAAACTTAATAGCCTGCTGTTGACCAGAAGCCTTACCAATACCATAAACAGTCTATTAACACATATTTTATATGTTATATGTATTATATACTGGATTCTTACAATAAAGTAAGCTAGGGAAAAGGTTAGTAAGAAAGTCACATTTATAGTACTGTGCTGTATTTATTAATACTGTAAATTTATGTCACCTGTTTGCAAGATAAACTCTCTGTTACTGCCTGTATCAATATTGTTGTATATGATACAAATTAAGTACTTCATGTGTACTTAGCTGATATTCAATTATTCTATAACATAATAGCTTAATAAAGCTTATTTCTTAAGGATTCTTGAATTTCTTTCAGAAACTTTAAGTTTATTCTTCTCAGTTCCCTTGTCTAGCAGATGTCTTAGTTAATTAACATCTTTAGCCAGGCAAGATGGTGTGTGACTTTGCTTCTGAGTTGTTTGATGGCAATCTTAGTAGGGCATTAGATGACAAAAGTTAGACTAGTGGAAATTCTGTTTTTCCTTAAAGGTCAATAGCTTCATTAGGAATACGATGTTTTAACCCAAAATCTGGTTTGGGTATAGCCCATCATTATAATATGCAGTTTTACTGAAACAGTTTTGAAGAAATATTATCAGTCCCTTTTCTCTGATACCATCCAAGAAAGCGACAAGTTGTGAAGGGAAAGCAGATTTTCCATTTCTCTAACCTAATACACTTATTCAACCTTTCTCTTTGAGAGTCTTAAAATATACTGTCCTTTAAAAAAAAAAAAAAAGTACCAGATTGAGTCTTCTGGGAATTTTCCCAGTTTTAATTCTGCTGTAAATATTTCCCTTACTCCAGGTATCCTGAATATATATTTAAAATTACTATTGCTTAGAGCAGGCAGGCAATACATTTTTCTTTTCTTTTCTTTTAACAAGGGTTCTGTCTGTTCTTGTGTTTTATTCCAGGTGTGTGTGTGTGTGTGTGTGTGTGTTCAAGAATATGTACATTAGATAGCACAGCAGTCCTTGCAGGATCATAAGGCTTGAGGAAAAATTACATCCTCTAGTCTATTCAATGATCTTCAGACTGTATTTCAGAAAACAGCCATTTAGTCTTAGTTTTAAAACTCATGTGAGACATCTGTTTAACCTCTCTGGTAATACCCTTTTGTGTTTAACATCATAGTCCAGTACTTCAGGTAAAGGAAGAAGAAAATTTAGTCAGTGTCCTGGCACTTCTTATGGGTTATGTGCTTAACTTTACAGTTCTAGTCTCAGACCTGGCAGCATGTTTTGTTCAGTCCGTCTTTCCAGTCTGTCTTCCCTGTATGTTAGTTATCAGGCCTAAATCCAAGTTTCAGTTCTTCTAAAAGGTGTTTTAATATTCCTCCACTCATCTCTCTGATTTCCTGCTGCTTATGGATCTTTTCCTATAGAATCTTAAATTTGTTTGTTCATGAATTGTTTCAAACATACACATTTTTTCATTTCCTAACATCATGCATTGCAGTCAAGGCTCCTACCTTTTATGTAGCTATTTTCTCTAGACTGAAAGTGGCAAGTAATTAGCAGTGGTATTTTAGGCCTTGGAAAATTGATGAGTTGGATATTTTTGGGTCGGGATTTTGCCCAGTTCCCTTGAATAATTCCTCAAGAGCAAAGTTATGTGCAGGTGAGTGTGATTTCCATGGGGAAAACTCCCTACTTTCTCATACCTCATATGTTCCTGTTGGACCCTGCTATTATGCTTAAAGATTTCCCCTTAACTGCTAATTGATTCCTGAACCAGTCACATTATTTTAAAATATACTTCTCCTCTTTAGCAGGATTATTATAAATGTGTTATATTGAATTTACAGAGGACTCAATTTCTTTTCAGTTGTCAGTTTTTCTAGTCAAGGTTCTTTGGTAGTCTCTCGTGGGTCTGATCTCCATATTACATCTTAGTTATATCTCTTTAACAGAACCTTGAAAAATCATTTCCAGGATATACAAATGGCTATTTGCTAGAACTTAAACCTGTGGATGAGGGTGACAGCTTGCACCGAAGAGAAGGCCCAGGCTCTAGCCTGTTAACTTAAACCAGATTTCAGTAGTTCAAGTTTAGGGTATGTAAGAGAAAGACCAAAAGTGAGGGTAGAGGAGGGAGAGAAAGAAGGAAGGAAGAAGAGAGAGAAAAAGATTGATAGAGGTCATGTTCCAATTTGAGTTAGTAATAGTGTGACTTTCCTGGAGCTGAATATTCAAATGTAATGATAAATTATTCATGTAAATTGAACCAAAATATTGACCAACTTTGTCAACACTAAGGAGGCATAAATGCAGTAATTCATTTGACGTGAGAAACTATTTTCCTTTAGGAATTGGAAATATACAAAGACTTGGGTTGGTAAAGTGCCAGATATTTAAAGGAAGTGAAAATAATTGTCCATCCAGATGTTTGCAAATATTTGCATACTTAGAATTGTATAGACATCTATTTGAATTTTCATGTTTGATATGTTCATTATTATGTTCTTTTTAAAAAAGATTTATTTTTTTAATTTATTAGAGAGAGCACACGTGCATGAGCAGGGGGGAGGAGCAGAGGGAGAGGGTGAGGGAGCATCTCAAGTAGTCTCCCCGCTGAGCACAGAGCCCGAGGCAGGCCTCAATCCCATGACCCTGAGATCACGACCTGAGCCGAAATCAAGAGTCAGATGCTTAACCGACTGAGCCACCCAGTCGCCCCTCGTATGTTTGTTATTATGTAAATGTAAAATTTGAGACTTAAATCACACAAATAATTACTAGCTGCCTGCTGATGATTATGTGCTTATGGAAGAGAAGTGATAGAAGATGAAGGAGGAAAGGTTGCTTTGAGATTTGAATTTTATTTTGTATAAAATAAAGAATCTTAAAATTTCTTGAATAGTAGAGACCGTATAGTATACTTCTAAATCTTATTTTTAAAGATTTCCTTTAGTATAATTGGATTTTTCTTTTGTACAATTCTGATAATCTTAACACCTATGTAGATTAATGTAACTATCACCACAGTCAGGCTACAGCATTCCATCACTGCAAAAACTCCCTTGTGCTACCCCTTAGACTCATGTTACCCACACCTAACTCTTGGCAACCACTTGGCATATTCCCAATAAGTGTAGGTTTTTTTTTTTTGAGAGTGTCCTATTAATGGAATCACACAGCATATAACTTTTAGAGACTAGTTTCTTTCACTCAGCATAATACCTTTGTTGTATGCATCAATAGCTTGTTTCTTGTTCTTGCTAAGTACCATTCCACTGTATGGATGTGCCACTATTTATTCATTCATTACCTACCAAAGTACATTTGGGATATTTTCAGTTTTGGTGACTATGAATAAAGCTACTATAAACATTTGTGTACAGATTTTTGTGTGAACATAAGTTTTCATTTCTGTAGGGTAAATGCAGGAGTGGGATTGCTGATGAGTGTGTATGTATAACTCTATAAAAAATTGTAAGAAACTGCCTGTTTTCCACAGTTAGCTTTCCAATTTCCCATTCTCACCAGCAGTGTGTGTGAGTTCCAGTTGCTCTGCATTCTCCCAAAACTTGGCTTCTCTATTTTTCAAAACATATAGCCACTCTTGTTAGCGTATAGTGATATCTCATTTTGATTTCAAATTTCAGTTTGATTTCAGTAATGGCTAATAATGTTGAACATTCTTTCATTGTTTATTTGCCATTCATCTGTATTTCTTTGGTGAAGTATATGTTCATTTTTTTTTTGCTTGTTTTAAATTGGTTTGATTGTTTTCCTACTGTTGAGTTTTGAGAGTTCTTTATATTTTTGAAAACTGACATTGGTATCAATGTAGACAATAGACAAAAAATGTCTAATGGCAGAGAAAGAAGGGAGGGAGCAGTAACTGATTATCATCATGGCTTTTTAAGTTGTGATATGTTCTCTGTATATCTATTAATATTTTAGATTAAGGCATAATGCTTATTTCTTATCTCTGAATATCTGCTTGAATGGTGAATGACTGACCTGACCTATGGTTTTGATAGACTGCAGCTTAATTATAGCTTGTATACTTGATTCTCACAACAACCTAGTCAGATATTATCACTCACATGTCACAGAAGAGGAAACTGAAGGGCTCAGAGAAACCAGGACTTGCTTAAGGTCATGTAGGTGGAAACCAGCTGTATGGTCACCATACCCTGTCCTCTTTTCATGGTCCTGGGACAGCTTGAAAGTGAAATTTACTCCATGATCTGAATGTAATCCATCTGTTCATAGTTTGGGAGAACAGAAACCTTGTGAGCAGACCATTCATTACCCATTTACACTAAATACATTTATATGGTATATATTTTTGGTGATATATATTTTGGTGACGGTAAGGTTCTTGGGTATTTTTGGGTGGGAAACTCAAGACTTGACCTCCAGTGCTTAGCTCTAAACTCATGAGAGATCATCAGTCATATTTTAACCATGTCCTTGTTAATAGCTATTTGCTTCTTTACAATTAGAAATTTTCTATAAAAATTATTCCATAAAGAAGTGTCAAAGTAAAATTATTTTATTTTTATTAAAATAGAAAGTTTTGTACAGATTAGTAAAATTATATGTAAAACTTGTTACAGTTTAAAAATAAAATATAACTGGAACCACAACATAGACTAATAAATTGGAACATTATTTAAGCTTGGATGTGTATTACACAAAATGACTTGAGGAAAATCATATTTTCCAAACCTAGCAGATGTTATTATGCCTCTCAAATCCATTTCCATTTTTTTTTTTTACTCCTATGAATACAAATTTCTCCAACTGGTATTTATGGTCTTTGGAAAGTCATTTAGCTGTTCCCAAGGACAGAGATAGTATTACAAACTTTGTGTAATGGTATACAAATAGCTAAGTGGAAGAACTGGGAGATTATCCTCCATGACCAACCTCTAAGTTGGGTTAAACTTCCATTCTTTACACACCAAAGAAAAGTATTTTTCCCTGTCCTTCACTGGAAAATTACGGAATTATAGAGGAGTCTTTGCACATGATTAGACCATGAAATTTGAAGGAGTGTTAAACTTACTTGGGCTTAGGAAAGCTTTTCTAGGAATATTGCCCTGGCAGAGGTGAGGTATTTTCATCAGATTTATTAGCCAAGAGAGAAAAGCTTATTTTAATGTTCCCACTGGCCCCATAAGTTATTTCTCTCTCTATCTGCTGTGGAAGAAAATAATTAAATTATTGATGTTTGTTGGCCCATATGTGCAGCTGCTTTTTCACTTATATTGTTCATACACCCAATGTAAATATTCCAGACTTCAAGTAAATCAGTGACTTAGGACCAAAGATATATTATTTTGACTAGTGATGCCAGTGTTTTAATTCCTTCCAAGGAAAATGGTATGGACTGATTTTACTTGCTGCCAACATTAACCCCAATATGATTAAGTTCAGAATATTGAAGTATGTATTTCCAGGATTTGAAAAGTCCCCTCACTAGGATTGCTTCAGAAATGTAAACTAATTTTTTCCTTAATTACCATCCCTCTGAACAATATTGAAGGGCAATTACAGAGGCTCACCTGTCACATTATTGACCCTATGTGCAGCCTGCATGGCATGCCTGGGGGAAGTGGGGGGGTGGTCAGGGAAAAGAGGTGGAGATCTCTTTACCTGAAGCCATACTCAAATATGATCTTTAAAAAAATATATTCTCTCCGTTCTACATTTATGCTGGGGTCTTCTGTTCTGGGGTCAGATGAGTTTAATCTGAGAGTCTATGTGATACAAATATCACATAGGTTATTATTGGCCATCCCCCCCTCCTCCAAAGACTTCTCATGATCTGAACATTGGGGAAGAATATTTCCAGATTATATTGAAAGATACAAAATGAATTCTTTTTAAAAAAGATTTCTGTTGAAGTAAGATTTAGAGAATGTCATTCTGGCAACATTGGAGAACACCTAAATGAAATATTAATAAGAACATTCTTTGGTGTTCCCTTAACTGACAAAGGATATATAGATGATCCTTCCATCTGAGATATGAGTGAGAGAAAGAGCACAGAGTGTTAGTTTCTACAGATAACCGTTCATTTCACTTTGCTACCTTGACAGACTTTGCAACCGAACTGCTAAGAAGCAGAGAATTCAGTGATATGAGATCTCTTTCTGAAGACAGTAAATATAGATTGAGCTTTGTATTGCTGGGAGCCACTGATGCAATAATTTAGGACAAACCCTATCTCATTCCCTTTTAGGTGGCAACAAAAAGACATTTTTTTCAGGGGCTGTTACAACATCTTTGAGTGGCTTTGATTTGCAGTGTGAAGTTTGGAGAACACACTAATCTGGATGGGGGATAAGCTTTGATGCTACAGGGAAGCTATTTTACTTTTTGCTCCTTAAGTATGTAGTGCAACATGGCACTTTCAATGTTCTTAATAAAGTGCTTCCTTAGTGAATTTCCCTGGGATCTCTGTTTTACCACCAAAACTTTTAAACTAATCAACTCCTTAGACAAGTTGTAGCAAAGCAATAAAATAGTCCAAGGGGGAAGACTCCCAAAACAGTGTGTCTGCTTTAATGAAAATATTTTGGCTGTTTTAATGATAACAAATTGCTGATCATATCCTTTTATTACTTAAAAAATGCTTTAGGGTTTTCATATTCTTGTAAACAAGAGGGGAAAAAGCCAAATGTAGTTTTTTTGTTTTTTCTTTTTTCTCTCTTTAGAGAGCACATGCATGAGCAGGTATGGGGGAGTGCAGAGCGAGAGGGAAAGAGAGGAGTCCCAAGCAGGCTCAGGCTCGGTCATGCTCAGTGGGGAACCCGATGCTGGGCTCCATCTCATGACCCTGAGATCATGAACTGAGCTGAAATCAAGAGTTGGACGCACAACAGACTGAGCCATATAGGCGCCCCAAATGTAGTCATTTTTGAGAAGTATAGGAACATGGATCACTCAATAATTCTAAAACAAATGCTATCTTGTATAATGTATACAGGGAACTAGATAATGGAAGAATTAATTGCTTTGCAAAACACTTAATGCAATAAAGTAAGAGAAGGGCATTGGCCTTAGGAAAGGCTCATGTCCATAATATTGTGGGGCAAGGAGGCATGGTATTTTTGTACAGCATATCAGAATATTTACAAGCAAACTGAGTTTTTAATTTCTGCCCCTCTTTCATGACCTCCTATTACTAAGTCTACTCAAATGCCTCACCAGCTTGGTGTCAAATAAATGCAGTCTCACTTGACTTTGGAGGATTATTAAATGATCTTTCCATACATAGAGAGCTCCCACAGAACCTCCAGGCCTGGAGTTTACATTCTCAAAATGTTTCAAAATGTTTACTTGCTCCATTTGAGCATGAGAGGGTTTAGCCAGTTTGAAAATAGTTTTGCAGTTGGTTTGGAGTGTCTTTTTTATTCTGATGGATTAAAAGCAGTGTGTGTGTGTGTGTGTGTGTGTAATTTAGTACATGAATTCTTTCTACTTTTAGATAATATGTTATTATTGTTATCATGGACTAACTCAACATTGAGAATTAGAGACCACTAGGGTATTAATGAAGATGCTGCAGAGAGACACCCTTTATATAATGGATCACATTTTCCAGTTCCAGTTTGGATTATGTTCCTAATTGAAACAGACTTCTTCTGAGTCTTGTTAAGCTTATGTTTAGATTCTGAGCCTAGGTTTTACTTATTTTTCTTGGTGACAGCTCTGCTGTAGTCCCTAACATTTGATTTTAGCCATTGTTAGCAATAGTGTGAACTTGTTATTTCAGCATTGAGACAACTGAGACTTTTAATCAGCAAAATTTATAAATATTCATACAAATATTTCAGATTTCTAACCTGATGTGCCTACCTCATCCTCTTTCGCCAATTTCCCACTACTTTAAATCTATTCTCTGCTGGTAAAACAAATTTTATGAGGGCAGTATTTGGTTTCTTTGCTAGGTTTTTAGAAACTTTACAGATAATAAAAGTTTAATCAGTTTTGTCCTTTATGAGAAAAATTCTAATAATGGAAATGGCAGGTTTCTATAGTTACACATTATATTTTCTACATTTAACAAAAGTAGAGCTCTTAGGCAAGAAGGAATATAAGTGGTTTTTATTAATATTCATATAATATTACTTCCCACGCACAATAAAACAGATTAAAATGTAATCAACTAGTTAGCAAATGAATGCACCTAATGCTAATTCTCCAATCATGTTGTTCATATTGGGTTCTCCACTCTAATGTTTCTTTCTTTGCTTAGAGACTTAAAAAAAAAAGCCTGCCTTCAACATTGTGTTGGTGTACCATTTTCACAGCCTAATACCTTACGGAACATTAGTTCTCATAAATTATAATTAAATAGTTTTTCAAGCTTCTTCTGCAGTGTTAACATCTATAATTAATATGCAACATAACTTCAAATGAGTGGAATAGTAAGTAAGTTTTAATACTCAGACTATTTTAAAATTGGGGCAAACTTTCTGTACGTCCCTAAAATCTTAGGTGTTCAGTCACTGGAGGGCTTTGTAAATAATACCATGATCAACAAATTAGACTCCTTTAATCTAGGATAAACATTCTTAATCAGAGGCAGTTTTGACCCCTTCCACCAGAGTATATGTGACAATTCTGGAGACATTTTTGGTTGTTGTAACTTGGTGGTTCTCCTGGCACCTAGTGAGTAGAGACCAGGGATGCTGCTAAATATCCTTACAGTACACGATCCATCCCCACCCCCCAACAAAAAAGTATTTGGTCTGATGTGTCAACAGGACCATAACTGAGAAATCTTCATTTAGGACAATGTCTCTTCATTTTGTAGTAAATAAATTGTGCAACTGAGATATATTAAATGACTTGAGTCATTTAATATATGACAAGGAGTCCTAAAAGTTATTGCTTTGATTTTGGAACCAAATAAGAAACTTGATAGTATATGAATTTTCCTTTAGTGTCTTCATCAGGGAGAAAAATGTAGAACAAAGAGGCAAAAAAAAAAAATCACAGTAACATTTTCTTTCCATTAAGAGATAAAACTTGTTTTCAAGTGTAAATTTTCCCAAGGTCCTTTGGGTCAGCTTGAGTAGATATCTAAAGAGAAGAAAATGTCTGTGTAATTCTACATGACAGACTTTTCAAGGTTCTGTTGAAGAGATACAATGAAGAGAAAATGTGTTGTAACACCGTTTCTTGGAATAGGAGTAGTTGTCAAGACTGAAAAGGTTATTTGATTAAATCTTACTCATCTTCAGAGTATTGCAGATTTCCCCTCCTTCCCCAAATAAAATTAATGGGTTCTTTCCCCCACCCCAGAGCTCTTAAAAGGCAAAGTATTTTAAAATTTTTGATTGTTCTACTTAATCATTCGCAGTAGGTACTTCAAAAAAATTTTAAATTGTGCTTTTAAACAACTCTGGTGAAGTTTGAGATAAATGCTACTCAGATACAGAATATTAAAACTCAATTTACTCACAAACAAAACTAATTCACTAGAATATATGCTCCATGGAGACAGGGACCTGGGCTGCCAGGAAATTAGCTCTAGTCCCAACACCTGGAACAATCCATTGTACATTAGATAAATTCAGGAAATATTAGTGAAATTAACACACTCAAACCAGTTTTTCCATTCTGTGGACTATCCAGTAAGTGGGCCTATAATTAAGCAAGTAAAACGTGCATTCAGAAGAGGCTACCTTGAATAAGAAGCAGTATCAAAGAGTCTACAAATTTTGCTGTAAATTCAAAAAGCCTAGAATAAGCAAATCTAGGGTAGTGACTTCTCTAAGTCCCCCAGTTTAAGTGCATGTGGACCATATTGCTATCGAGACTTTTTCTTGCTTCCTCAACCCAGGAATGTTGCGTGGTTTATAGGCCATAGACATTAGCACAATGACAGTGAACTGCATAGCTTACATTGCCTTTGCCATAACACTCATCCTGTGTACTCTAGAGTGATGGCTGCCTCCAGAACAAATTCTCACCCAACATAGAAATTCTCTAGTTTCTTCAAGGGTATTTTATGCATTTTAAAATGTATTCCTTTGGTTCCTGGAGTGGATGGGGGTGGTAGGGATGCGGTGGCTGCGCGATGGACATCGGGGAGGGTGTGTACTATGGTGAACGCTGTGAATTGTGAAAGACTGATGAATCACAGACCTGTACCCCTGAAACAAATAATATATGTTAATAAAAAAATTAAAAAAATAAAATGTATTCCTTTGCCTCTTCTTAAAGTTTTATTTATGTATTTACTTTTGAAGTGCATTTAATTTTATTTTTCCACTTGCATAAATTGTAATTCAAAGTAGCCTAGGAATAATTAGAACTTATTTGAAGATACTTTATTTGAAATGAGTTGAATGGACAATATCTTTACTTACAAATTTATAACTTCTGCCTTTGAGTTGATGATCCCCAATTCATAAATCCTTCCCAGCCTTCTCCTGCAGCTGCGATCCTATATCTCTAACTAATTATTACTGGAAAACTCTATTTGGGTCTCCATTGGGCCCCATTTATATTTGCCTTAAAGTAAACTCACTGCAAACCTGATTTTATACCTTTATTTTTCACCTAAGCAAATTGATTTCCCCAGTTTCTTTCAGTGAAAAAGCCTGCAAATCTCATAATTCAGTATTTGCCCATTCTTCAGTCTTATTTCTCAGCAAATTGCAGTTTTGTCACTAATTTAAATAGATTAATTTTTTCATGATTCATGCCTATGTTCAGTTGTTGATTACTCATGTTGCGTGGTTAACAGTTTGCCATTTAAAATAAAGTTAGGACGTGTGATGAGCACTGGGTGTTATACGCAACTATGAATCGTTGAACGCTACATCAAAAACTAATGATGTACTATATGTTGACTAACTGAACATAATAAAAAAATAAATAAAATAAAGTTAGGAAAACACTGGCTGTCAGTAAAAAGATCCCTTAGATCTTTACAATTGGTTTATGAATCTTTATTTGCTAGTATGAGGAAGGTTAGATGAAAGTTAAAATTCTGTGAAGCTACTTTTTTTTTTTTCATTTTTAAAAAGATTTTATTTATTTATTTGACAGAGAGAGAAAGAGCACAAGCAGGGGGCGTGGCAGGCAGAGGGAGAAGCAGGCTCCCCGATGAGCAGGGAGCCCAAAGCGGGACTCGATCCCAGGACTCGATCATGACCCGAGTCGAAGGCAGATGTGTGAAGCTACTTTTAATTGAAAATCAGTGATGACAAAACAGTCAATAATAATGCTTGACATTGGTCTTGGATAGTTTCTCATTAATTTTTGAAGTACAATACTCTCCTAGAATTATGGAGAAAAAATTAGTTTAATCCACTTTACAGATTTGGAAAGGCAGATCCATAAAGGCGGTGCTTTACTAGATTCATATAACAAATGGAGAGGAAGAACTAGGATTCAATTCAGTTCATATTTATAGATTTCCAATTCAGTATCTCTTTTACTAAATTCTGTTGCTTCCTGTCTTTGAAAAATTGTACTTAGTGGGAATTTAGGATTAATTTTTTAAATTTAGTTCTTTGAATATACCAGTTTCCTTTATACCTCAAAGCATGTGACATTTTCATGCTTGGAATATTTTGTTTTCTCCCAGCCTCATTTTCCTTTAACTAGTTGACTACCTTCATTCTCAGATCCCAGTTCCAGTATCTTTTCTTCAGGGAAACGTTCACTTCTATATTAACTCAGTTGCTTGTTATAAATCTCTATATATTTTTTTCTCCCCAAACATGTCATAGTGTTCTGCTTTTCAATTTGTGTGTGTGTGTGTGTGTGTGTGTGTGTGTGTGTGTGTGGTTATTTGTTTAATGACTTGGCTTCCTCCCTAGACTCTGAGCACTATGAGAGCAGGGCTTGAGTTGATTTTGTTTTCCATTGTATCTGCAGGGTAAAGGATGCCTGGTACATAATAAAAAATAATAAATTCCTGAAGGAATATGATAATTGAATAAAGTAAAGGAATATACTAAAGGGAATTGTATTTAAATTGTAGAAGAGAAAAAATAAAAAGAAGGAGTATTTGTTATGGGTGGAAGTTAACTCCTAAAAGTTCTGAGACTAAAGAGGAATTTCATGAACCAAAATGTTTTTAAACCTGGATGTGGTTCTAAAAACCGTTTTCTAGGGGTGCCTGGGTGGCTCAGTCGGTTAAGCGACTGCCTTCGGCTCAGGTCATGATCCTGGAGTCCCTGGATCGAGTCCCGCATCGGGCTCCCTGCTCGGCGGGGAGTCTGCTTCTCCCTCTGACCCTCTCATGCTCTGTCTCATTCTCTGTCTCAAATAAATAAATAAAATCTTTAAAAAATAAAAAAAATTAAAAAAAAAACAACCATTTTCTATTATTTACTTACATTACTCAGCAACAGTACGTGTTAGAGTATCCTTATCATAAGTTCAATGATCATGGACTTGCCTGAAGATTGTGATCACTAATTACTAAATAATGGGTGTCCCTGGGGTGCAGGGCACTAAATGAGGCATTTTATGGAAACTGGAGAAGATATTGTCCTTATCATTAAGTTGCTCTCTGTGACTGCATTTTATGGTTGAAGTATTTTATTAAACATCTGCTTCTCTGAGAGTGGACACCATCTGCTAGAAAAGAGGGCAATAGAGAGGATCAAGAATGGATTTAAAAAAATGTTGATGAACTATATTTACTTTATCTTACTATATAGTTTCTATATATATAGTTTCCACTACTATATAGTTTCCATGTTTAATGTTTGATTCCCATCAATGCAGTTTTCTTCATTGATGCATAATTCCGGGGCACCTGGGTTGCTCAGTCTGTTGAGTGTCCCAACTCTTGGTTTTGGCTCAGTT
The DNA here is from genome assembly GCF_054177405.1 of Leptonychotes weddellii. Classification (NCBI taxonomy): domain Eukaryota; kingdom Metazoa; phylum Chordata; class Mammalia; order Carnivora; family Phocidae; genus Leptonychotes; species Leptonychotes weddellii. Next base: position 92,842,636 of record NC_138378.1, read on the forward strand.
CATGATCTCCGGATCTTGAGATCAAGCCCCATGTCAGGCTCCATGCTCAGTGTGGAGTCTCCTTGTCCCTCTCCTTCTGCTCCTCCTCCTGCTCTCTCTCTATCTCTCATAAATAAATAAAATCTTAAAAAAAAAGAAGTGTAATTTTATTTCCCAGTTGAATTTTTCATTGCCTAGTAGAATTTTTCAATGAGTGTTTATTGAGTGTTTATTATGTGCCAGGCACTGTACTAGGTCATGGTGATAGATAAAAGACACATCCCTTGCCTCTAGGGATCTTGCAGACTATGAGAGACGGAGGAGTACACCATGACTGTATGATGGGTTTTGAGACATGGGTGTGTATGAGTAGCATTAGGGCACAGATAAGAGGACTGGACTCACAGTGATTCTGGTTAGGCTTCCTAAAGGAAGTGAGGCTTAAGCTTATTCTTGAATAACCAGCAGGAAGTCACCATGTGAAGAAGGATAAAGATATCAGAAGGGGCAGTTTAGGAAGAGGGAAAAGTATGAGTAAAGGGACAGAGGAGTGAAAGATTTATCCATAAGGTGTCCGAGGAAGGGAGTGCAAAAATGTTGCTTTAGAGGTAGCAGGAACATCATGAAGCATCCTGAATAGACGTCTTGGTAGGGTGGTTGAATTTCATTCTGGAGGTGGTGAGAATACTTTAAAGAATTTTTAGTGGAGGGTGGAGGGAAGGGCTGTCATAACCCTTCATGACTGATTAAGTAGTTCGATAAGATTCAGGAAGGAATGTAGAAAAAATCTTTAGACTCTGATTTGGGCTAGACAGAGAATGAAGAAGGAGGAGTAAGTCTGACAGGTAGATAATTAGTTGGCTTTTCTCATTAAACTAAATCTGTAGCATACCCAAGTGGAATTGTGAAATAAATAGTTGGATTAAAGGATTTAGAGACCAGGGAAGCATTTGGGGCTACAAACAGACAGGTATTTACAAATAGATTATTATATAGGTGGTAGCTGAAAACAGGTTTGGATGAGATGTTCTTAGAAAGCATACACAGGGAGAAGAGAAATTATCACCTCTTTGTATCTTGTGTTGAAAATATTTTGAGTTAGCATTCATTCATCTTACTCCTTGAAAGAGTACTCCATGTTTCTTTTTGGTTGTTACTTTGGTTTTTACTTCTGTTGTGACTAAAAGTCTAACTTTTATTTAAGTGGTTGAGGCTGATCCTGGGTCCAGCTCTAGGGGTGGCCATGGAACTAGGAGTAAGTCAGTTGGCTTAACCCATTCTTTTGGCCTCAGTGCTTGTTTCATTGGTGGGAAATGTGACTGAAATAGGCTACTAGCAGTCAGAAACAGGACTTAGGTTTCAACTATTGTAGGGAGGAAATCTCTCTTTTTTTCTGGACTTGAATCTAGAGGTTGTTAGCTAGGAGGGCCACCCTGAATAGCCTGAGTATAAAACCAACAAACACCAAAGAAGCCAGAGCCAAGAGACAGAGAGAAACAGTCATGACAAAAATCTTCCCATCCAGCTCTGCTTAAAAAGTACTGAATCCTGTTCCATTAGAAAAAAAACCCAAAAACCTGCAGTACTGTTAATGTGAGTTGCAAGGTGGTACATGAGCTTCTCCCTGGATATCTCTTCAGCCTCATCTCTTCCCTCATTCCCTTGGAATGTACCATGTTCATGTTCCACAAAGGTCCATATAGGACCTTTGTGTATGCTGTTTCTGTCTTTAGAGCTTTATCTTTCACTCATTGCCTAGTAAATACCTACTATTTCTGAGACCTGAGAGCCACTGCCTTAGGAAAGAAAGCCTTTCCTGACCACCGCATGCCCCGTGCGGGTTATGTTTCTTTGTTATAGATGAAGAGTTGGTAAATGTTTTTCTGTAAAAGGCCAGATGGTAAGTATTTTAGGCTTTACATGCCATGTGGTCTCTATCATAACTGCTCAACTCTGTTGCTGTGAAAGCAGCCATCTACAATATCTAAATGAAGGGATATGGCTGTGTTTCAACAGAATTTGACTTACATATACAGTCAGTGGGCCATATTTAGCCCACAGGCAAATAGTTGCCTGAGTCCTTTTATAGACCTTTATTTTCTTCGGAGCTCTAATCTAGGGGTTTGTAATTATATATTCATCATGGTAATTATTTGATTAATGTTTGTATCTACCACCAGATATTAGGCTCCATGATATCAGGGACCATGTGTTTTTGCTCATCACCATATTTCCAGTGTTTAGCATGGTGTCTGGTACACAGCAGAGTTTTATGAATGTTGTAGTTATATGTTTACACCGTAAATAGAGAAGGAGCCCATGAAGAAGATTGAGAACAAATGCGCTGAGACGTAGTTGTAGCATAAGGATGAAATGCAATCCTGTAATTTTTAAAGAGCAAGCTTAGAGAAGGAGTGTTTAGTCAACAGCATCAAATGCTAGTCAAGTGAATAAGATAAGAATGGAAAAATTCCCATTTGGCAACTGGGGAGATATGGATTGGCTTGGAAAGAATAGTTTCATTGGAGTAGTGGGGGTTAGCAGTGGGGGGAGAGTAGTAGGAGCAGTCAGAAATTAGATTACTTTTGAAGAAAAGGTGGGAATTGTGGGCAACTATTATATGAAGTTCACTATGAAGGGAAGGAGTGGGGATTATAGCTAGAGGGGATGATAGGAAGCCACTTACATTAAAACAAAGTTTCTAGAATAAAACAGAAGACAATACCTTCTTGACATTGTAGTAGATAAAAATATCTTAAGTAGAGCACAAAAAAACCCCACTCATCATGAAGGAAAAATATAAGAAATTGGTCTCCATTAAAATGAAGCACTTCTGTTAAATAGGACACTACTCAGAGTACTTAAAGGCAAGCCACAGTGTGGAAGATATTTTATATATGTATAATATAGTATATAAACTATGTGTATGTTTATATATTATATCATGAGTTATATAAGCATGTATAAGAATCTATATATAAAGTATAATTATATGTTATATTTATAAATATTGTATTTTATATATAGAAGAGAGAGATAGAAGGAGAGAGAGGGAGAAAGCAAGAGCAAGAGAGAGATGGAAGTGGGGGCAGAGAATAACATATCCATAGTATATAAAGAGAAACCAGAAACACCCCAAAGAGAAACATAGGCAAAACACTGGAACAGATTCCTCACAAATAAATGTCCAATAAACATGGGAGAAGGTCGTCAGTGTCATTACTCATCAGATAAATGTAAATTAAAACCATAATTGCAAAAATTATGGGCAAAGGGATATCTTTCCACCTTTGCCAGAATGATTACTGCCACCCCCACAGAACTGAAAATAACCAAGTTTTGGAGAGGATGTAGAACACCTGGAACTCTCATATCCTGTTGCTGGGAGAGTAAATAGATCCATCTCCTTTGGAAAACTGTTTGACAGTATCTACTAATGTTGAATGTATGCATACTCTATGATGTAGAAATGCCACTCTCAGGTATATACCCAACAGAAATGTGTACATATGTTAATCTAAAAATGTTCCTGGTAGTCCTACTTTACAATCCCTATTTAAAAACAGATCCACACTGGAAACAAATCAAATCTCTATCAACTGTGGAATAAATTGTAGTTTATTCATACAATAGGATACTATACAGTAATGAAAATGAATGGAGAAAACTACATGCATGCAACAACATGGATACATTTCAAAAACATAATACTGATCCAGGAAGCCAGATACAAGAGAGAATATATGGATAATTCAATTTAGAGAAAATTTTAAAATAGGCAGAATTAACCAGCGGTGTTAGAGGTCAGGATAGTGGTTACCTTTTGCATGAGGGACTACCTGGTGAGGATACTATGGAGGCTTCTAGGGTACAAGTAACATTCTACTTGTTGGTCTGGATGGCATTTACCCAGGTGCATTGACTCTGAACATTCCTCTTTTATGATTTGTGCACTTTTCTCTATGTATATCTTCTTTTACTAAAAATGAAAACTTGGCGTTGTTTGCCTCCATTTATATGTTGACTGGAAAGGACCAGTAGAAGGGAAGGAGAGGAGGAATCTGATGGAATGCTGCCCAAAAGAGGTGGGTGGGATGAGGTCAGGGCACAGGTGAGAGGGACAGCCTACCTCTTCTAGGATAGAACATCTAGGAAGATGATACGCATTTTTACAAAAGGTTGGAGAATGTTTTCAATCAGGAAGGAAGCCTTTATTCCTAAACTTTCCTTATTTATGTCTCTCTCTCTCTGTCTCTCCCCCCCGCCCACCTTCATCCCTTTGGGTAGTTCAAGTTTATCTGAGACTTGCAAAAAATTGTCTTGATTTGGAATTCTTAGAATTGTTTAGACTTGTTTTGAAGAGGTCTCCTGAGGGTTTTCTTCTTGGTTAGGCCACCCTTACATTGATTAGTAACTAAGACAGATTATGTTTTTTCTTTTCTCTGTGTGCATGTGAGAATAAAGATTTGATTGGGAGCTCTGGTATAGGCACTTACAATAGAATTAAGTACAGAATAAAAATATCCTCTGCATGGAATTAGAAGATAATAAGGCCCTAAGGCCCAGTAAAAGCAATTTATTATGTTCTAACAACTTGATTATCTCCTTTGGAGAGAGTGAGCCTTCCTGCCTACTTCATTCCCATCATTGTCCAGACTTGCTCGGAATGGCTTACCACCTCACAGTCCCAACTGAATTATCCTAGTAATCGCTTCAGTTTTCCATTTAGCTGAAGTTATAGGGGTTTATCTTTCAGGATTGGGCCAAATTAGGCAGACTTCTTTCAATGACTGTACCACATGGTGTACAGAATATTTAAGGACAAAATTTGCAGAGGAAATGAAGATAACTCCTTGAGAATTGGAGCTGTATAAGCAGTTGAGATTTCTGAAATTTTTTGACTGGCACAGTAGCGCTGCATTAGAGCATATTGGCCTGGTAATCTCTTCTTTAAGGGCTTTATAGATAATCTTTCTTTCTGGTCGGTTCTCTCTTGAGTAGTGGAGAGTAGATTGTGCCTTTGGTTTCACAGAGCCTTAGAGATAAAGTCATTGAAGATTAAATACTGGGGAGAAAAAATAGTATACTAATATATCCCAGTTACTCTGGCTCCTAGATTTGTCCAGTAATGACACAATTCGTCTTTATATTAGTTCTTTCTCTCATCAAAGGAACTTAAATTTTTCTTTTCTCTTTTCTAATAGAACACATAGTTGTAACCAGACCTACCTAGCCACATGTACACAAAACAAATTCTGTCCAACTTTTGAGGTCCAATTCAAGTTTGATATATATATGAATGTTTTCAACATTATGGCAAACCTTAATTACCTTCTTTGTGAACATATAAAATGTACAATCTCTACCATACAATTCGTTGTTTAACAATGTAACTGGTTTGTCGCATGTACTTGTCTGATATTTCCAACTAGATTAAATCTCTCTGAAGATAAAAATCATGCAGGGCACCTGGGTGGCTCAGTCGTTAAGTGTCTGCCTTCGGCTCAGGTCATGATCCCAGGGTCCTCGGATCGAGCCCCGTATCAGGCTCCCTGCTCTGGCGGGAAGCCTGCTTCTCCCTCTCCCTCTGCCTGCCGCTCCCCCTGCTTGTGCTCTCTCTCTCTCTGTCAAATAAATAAATAAAATCTTTTTTTTTTAAAAAGATAAAAATCATGCAAAATGCTGATTTGTGAATAGATGCTCATTAAATGATTTCTATTTTTTCATGACATCCTAAAAGATAAGTACAAGAACCCTATTATTAAGAAACAAATAAACATCCTCAAATCAATTTCATCAAATTTCAGAATTATGTATTTTTACAAGTCATTCCTTGTTTGGAGCCCATAAGAAAAATGGGAGAATAAACCAGAGTCGAAATACAAACCTCAACATCGGTCAAGATGATGAAATAAAGAGAGAATAGAGAGTTACGAGTAGCTTGGCCATTTTGGTATGGAAATAATTTTTTTTCCTCACTTATTTGGAGCATAGCCACACACATCTGCTTATGTGCCAGAATTTGGGTTTGCACCTTTGGTGTGATGGAATTAATTTTACTAAAAATAACTCGACTCAACGATTTTATAACTTTAAAACCAAATATTACTTTTATGGAGTTTTAGATATTTCTTTCTTTTTTCAAAATGTTAGGACTGAGGAAACAAAATGGGAAATAACCATCAATGGAAGCTATTTGTTATAGCTGTGTGTTATAATGACAAATGACGGTTGTTTGTAATTATACCATTCATTTCTGTGAAAAAATAATAAGGCTTGGCACACAAAACATCAGTAGCAAAGTACAGACTCTTTTCAGCTTTTCTAAAGCACCAGTTTTCATTTTTCTAAAAAATTATGCTTTTGTACATAAAACTTGATTTTTACTTTTCCTTATTTATTTATTTTTTGTTTTGATTTTCTTAGTGAGTTCCAGTGATGGTTCAGGATGCACTCAGTAAAATACACATATTTCATAATCACTGGTGAGATCAATCAGTTTCATGACGACAGAATGCAGCTATCATCCCAGCCTGCCCTCACAGAGATGTTTTCTGAGGCTGCAAGAAATGTCAGATCAGGAGAGATGGCAATTGAAAGTCTCCAGGTGGAAGAGAGGAATTGATTCTGGGGTCTCAACATGTCGAAGTGGCTGAGATCACAAAGCTCAGCAGCAGCGGGCAGAAGAGACTGTATCATGACTCACCTAGGATACTGAGATGTTGTGCCCTGATTCCCAGGCCTCATACCCCTTCAGTTTCTCTCCTTCATGTTCCATAGTTTTTCATCCAATCCTATCCCACACCCCAGTTGGCCAAGAATCTTCTATTTTTAATCACCTCTTATTTTCTTCTCAAAATTTCTTTTTGTCTCTGACGTTCAGTCCCATCAGTCCCTTTTCTTTTGCTTTGCCCATGTTATTGAATAAGTTTGTTGTCTGGTTGTCACTTTCCTAATTCCTACAGAATTGGATCTCAGTTTCTTGTCATTTCTCAAGGGCCCAGAGAGTCAATGTAGAATTTTAAAAATATGATTAATCTTATTTTTACAATGGGTTTTATACTCCTTCACCGAATTGTCCCTTTAATACTACTTCCTTCAAAATCCAAATGCCCTAAAACCACAAAGTAACTCAGTAGACCGAGTGTTATAGATTCAACAGTAGCATTAGTAAGTGCCTCCTGATGTGTGTGTGGAGAGTGGAGAGAGAGGGTAATGATAAACCCTGGACAGGCGTGTAATATGGGTTACATGATGTTAAAATGTTAAATTGCATCTGGGAAAGTGGCAAGATTGGAGGACTGCAGGGGTGAATGGACTTTAGATGCCTAATTCTTCGTCTGTAAGAGAGGAAAGATTAAAAAGAAGGAATGGGGGAGTCTGATGACATTGTGCGGCAGATTTATTTCCTGTCTAGTTTGCCTGTAGACCTGATAAGAGATCATGGTGACACAATCAATCAATCCATCTATCAGTCAGTCAGCAAGCCAAGTTAACAGTGCACAAAGACAGCATGGCCTTAGAAAGTAGCCACTGTAGGTTTCAGTGCAACTGCCCAGGCAGTTACTAAGAGGTTGAGGACAGTTTAACATCCAAGGGGCCAATCGTATCCTATTTATTTCTAATAAAATAGTACGTTCTATTTTTGTTTAATTTCACATTTACTGGGTGCTTAGAATGGGCTGGGCCTATGCCATATGCTGAGGAAAGTGTAAAGAGAGAAAGGAAGAAAGGGAGAAATGATAATATAAAGAAATAAAGGAAGGAAGAGAGGGAAGATGGAAAGAAGGAGGCAGAAAAAGAGAGTGGTTCCTGTCCTCAGGGGATATATCCTCTCATGAAATTTGCTGTCACTATCTTGAGTTGTATTAATAACATGTTCATAAGTTAGAAAAGTCACAATAAAATAAATGTGAATATTATAGATGGCTTTAATTGGATGGTCCAGAAGCTCTCACTTTTTTCCAAATTGTATATGCTGGCCCCAAAATAGCTGATTGCTTCAGCTAGCTTCTTCATTTTTTGTGTAAAGAACCAGGCATGATACCATTATTTATAAATGTCCCTCATGGTGACAACTCTAGTGTTTATTTTTTATTTTTATTTTTTCAACATTATCATGTGTCTGATGGATAGTTTCTCTGCACTGCAAATTTTGGTCAGATGGTCAAGTGGATACAAAAAAAACCAGTTCAGCAGTATCTATCATTTTCATGTGTTGATGGTTTGATGTATGCCTGGGACAGAGACAAAGCCCATAGGTTAAGGATAATAAATTGCCTTATGATGGTGAAGTTATGTGATGCCAAGTAGGAGCATCTCTGTTTTTCAGAAATTGAGAACTAAAGCCCACAGCTGAGAACAAATGACTATTTACTCCATGTTCTAAGTTTAGAGAACCCAACAACTGTTGGGCTGGCCATGTCCCTACAGGGATGGCTCAGAAGTGCCTTTTCATTAGAGGTGGGTCCTCTCAACCTGGTTCCACCCCTCTCAGTTCATGTAAGAGAAAGGCTGGAAGTGAGCTGCTTATGTCCTTTGTGGGGAGTGCATTCTTCATGAAAAGAAGCTATATCTTCCTTCTCCGTCTCGTTGCTTTCTCCCATGACAAGGGAAGAGGCTAAGATAATCACAGAGTTTGGGCACATCTGCTAGAGCAGAAGTGACATCTAGTGTCCTGTGAGGTCTCTGCCAAGCAATTAGGCTTGCTGACCTGTCTGGTGATGCTGAATCAGGCAAAGAGCTCTGAGGGGAGTTGGCATGGTGTTACTGCTCCTTGAGTTCCTAGTCCTTAGAATCGGGGAATGGACTTATCTAGGTCATTAGGCTCCAGAGTTGAGTGCTATGGGGGGTGTATGAGATTGGGTTGCAAGTCTGCTGGGGATTGCTATAGCATGGAGCAAATGCTTATGTGCAGAATAATGCTGCTTGATGCAAGTACTTGGGGGTGCTTAAAACTAGAAGAGAGGGCTAAGTTTGCCATAGGCGATGTGTAGCAAAATGTCTGTTTTCCTTTTTCCTCCTTCCTATAACAATATCAGCAATAAAGGGTCGGAGGCCAGAGACTAGAGATAGTCCTGGTGCAAGAACATTCTCACCTATTACGTGTTTAAAAGATTTTCTCTAATTGTGAGGTTAAATATTTTAAATGAGCACACTGGAGTCTTAAAAATGAAGGTGGGACCGCTTTAACTGTACATGTTAAAATTTTTGAAAAAGAGTCAGGTGACTATGTAATAATGAAATTCACTGTCCAGAGGAGAGGGGAACTTAATATGGCATGTTGGTTAGTTATTGATAAAAATAAAATTCTTTTATATTTATACCTCAGGACTTGATACTGCTCAATTTCAAGAATTACAGTTCTGCCCAGTGAGCCCTGCAGGAGGTGGATAGCCCCAAAAGCTGGTGATACTTGGAATCTTTCATCTTTAGTTGTGAGCTTTAATGATTAACTCTGGGAAAATAGGATATGTTTCACTAAGAATTACACACCATCCTATTGCACTAAAAATGCACTAGATAAAAAGATGAAGGACAAACATTTTACTTAACAGTGACAAATTGAATTTTCTCTTGGTTGCTAGGAATAAGAAAAGATGTCACTAATCAAAATGTCTTTTCAGCAGTTTATTGAAGACATTAGGCAGCAGGAAGAGAATATAGAAAAAATACAAGGATTGAAAAAAAAGATATAAAATTGCCATTATTCACAGATGACATGGTTGTGTACATTTAAAAAATCCCCCCTAAATTATATAAATTATTACAGTAAGAGATTAGCAAGTTTCCTGAATACCAATTAATGTACAAAGATGCACTGATTTTCTGTATATTCAGAATATATAGTTAGAGAATGATACCACTTAAATGGCTTTAAAAATATCAGATTCTTACAGAATTCTAGATTCTTATAGAAAAAAATATTAGAATTATGGTGACTATCTAAATCTGAATTTCTCCCTGTATCCTCTAAAAATATTAAGAAAGAGAGAAAAAATGTATCCAAAATTCACACCTTCAGAACTGACTAGAAGATAGAGGATACTACAAACTTACAAATATCTAAAATCATCAGAGTCACCCCTGGACCCCAATCCAGGGCAGAGTCAGGTAGAGACTGTACAGAAACACGAGAGGGAAATAGGTACCAGCAAGAGTGAGATACAGATTACATCACTGCCCTGAACAAAGGTTCCCACTCTGAGAGTGGTTGTATTTAGAATCTGTGTGAGCCCTGGTGTAAGGCCGTACTGGCTACTAGGAAATCAAAAGGAAAAGGCTTGAGAGTTTATGCAGCCAGAGGCCACCGACTTGAGGAGGCACCGATTCTGGGGTACCAGGAGGCAACTTAGTAGGGAAGGAAGTTTTCTTTGAAGGCTGATTGGTGAACTAAAGGAGCAAGCAAGATATAAGTGCCTTAAATAAAAGAGTAGTACTGAGTCACAGGAAATATCAACCATCCCCAAAAGGTACCTCTATTAAAGAAACTCAACTTTTCTATACCAATGGAAGAGAATGATCTTGAACTAAGACACCATTAATCTACCCAAAACATTCACCTCCATGGGAAACTCTTCCCATGGAGAAACATTTATTATTTATGGTTCAGAAAAATCCAAAGCATTTAAAATTGGATAGAAAATGACAGATAACGCCCATGCAAAGCTACTTTAAGAGGGACATTAGAAGTGAAAATCAAAGTTTTTCACATGTTTTACCATTTCTCACCTCCCACACCACCAGGAAAACAACCATGAAGCAGAGGACAACTGAAATGCATCTCAACGTTCATTAAATATCATTAAACCAGTATTTTCACACATGAAAGAAAACTTTGAATCAGAAATTCAAAAACAAACTTAGAATGGAAATGAGCAACAACAAAAAAGGAAAAAAGAAGATGTGAGACAAATGCTAATGAAATAAACTTGGGAAAAAACTGAGAAAAAATTTAAAAAATCATTTCAGAAGTGAAGATGAAATTACAACTTAAGAGAGACTAGATAGATGGACTGAAAACTTGAAGGAGAGGCATGGAAATAGCCAAGAGTGGGAAGACCAAATAAAAAAAGGTAAATGGATAAGAAAGGATTAGATGTAGAAGGTAGACAAAGAGAATCCAACATGCCTATGATTGTAGTCCCTAAAGAAACAAAAAGAAAGTAATAGAAGAGAACTTATATTTAAAACTATAAATCAATAAAAATTGTGGAAATTTAAATATATACTTAACATGTACATATTGGAAGGGCCTACTGTGTACCTGGAAGATTGACCATACATTGTCACCTCTGAGACATATCCTAGTTAAACTATTCGACATAAGGAAAATTCTTGAAATAGGCCAAAAGATCAAGTCATTTATAAAACAAAGGAAATCAGGCTGGATTTAGAATTTTGACAGTGATACAGCACAAAGCAACAGTGGAACAGCATTGTCATAAAACCCAAGGAAAGAAAATATACTCTAAGGATTGGATACTTATTGAAGTTCTTCAAGTATCAAGGCTAATAGAAAAATAGTTCTAAGCATGAAACTCAAGAAACACTGAACTTACAAACCTTCCTGTGAAACTACTGGAAGATAAACTTCATTAAACCAAGAGATGATTGAGGAATAACTCAGCAAAAGGAATGATGTTGAGTATTTAATATACTTAGTTGTAGATCTAAGACCAAAACAAAGATGGTGGGGGGTTGGGAGGCACTGTGTGAATGTTATATGTTCTCATAAAATAGAAATAACACAACTAAAACAAAAAGATAAGGATAAGTGAGAAGGAGGAAAATAGAATAAGTTCATTAATCACCACATAGGTAAAAGAAGAATTAAAGCTATAGTAGAGGGGCGCCTGGGTGGCTCAGTAGGTTAAGCATCTGCCTTCGGCTCAGGTCATGATCCCGGGGTCCTGGGATCGAGCCCCGCATCGGGCTCCCTGCTCTGCGGGAAGCCTGCTTCTCCCTCTCCCACTCCCCCTGCTTGTGTTCCCTCTCTCGCTGTGTCTCTCTCTGTCAAATAAATTTGCTATTCTGTTGCAGATATGATATCCTGCATCATTCAGTTCTATTCCAGTTCTTTCCTGTATTCCTTTCCATAGTGCATGTGCTGTAGAACAAAGAACATCACTTCTCAGATGTCATTGTGGCTCAGTCTCTGGGTATGATTTAGGTTCCACCAGTCAGACGCACACACGGAAGGTGAATTCAGAACTGAATGAACTGGAGAGAGGGGCAGTGGCGTGCAGGGATCCGTTTTGCTGGCATCAGAGTCAGCGGTTCTGTCAGCACCTTCTGGACATCAAGCTTGTGACCCAGGTTGTGTGATGCTGGAACCAGCAGTTAGCACAATGACTTCAAAACTCTGCAGTCCCCTGGCAATAGCCGAGATTGCTATTTCCCTGTTGGGCCAATTCCGGGGTGTTCTGGGAGTCAACCTTGGAGCACAAGAACACTTAATTATTTATTAAGTCAAATTCTTAGATATTTCCCTTTTTCTGGAACTGACTTTTAAATGATGAAATATTCCAGGGAAAATACCTTGAAAATATGATGTATGTTCTTTTGAAGTTCCCAAGCCATAGAATTCATTATGGAGCACCCAGCTAGCGGCCTTTGCTGTGCTGAGTAACCTGGCTGTTCATCCTCCAGTCCCTTTGGCATGGTTGTTAGAGAATCAATCCCAGATCCATCATTCCCTTCCTATCTTGCTCTTAACCTCTTCATCTTTTGTTCACTGCTTTTTAATGAGTGCAGCAACTACTGTGATATCAATCAAAGCAAGCCACCTCTATTGAGTCTGCAACCTGCATTACAGAGAGATGACTTAGGCTCTTCTAGGAAATGTTAGTGACTCAGGCATCTTGGCACACATGGCTCGGGCTGAAGACAAATAGGGCCATCTCTCCATATAAGGTTCTTTGTCATGGGGCTTTGGAGTCCGGCCGAGGTGCTAGAAGCTTTGCTTTCCAGTGGACACTGTTCCTAGCTCTTTGCTGCTGGGGAAGGTGAGTTCTCGGAAAGGCCTTGAAGAAAAAGAGGACTGCATTCCATTGTAAGAGTTAATAGTTTATCTAGGCTAAGACACAGTAGAGACCTGGAGTTTGATTATAGAAAACCTTTGCCTAAGCCAAATCTAGAAAATGAAAAGATAATTTAGGTTGGCTCCAAAGCAAAGGAAATAATAGGGTAAAGGCAGAGAAAGTGATGGGTTGCCTGTCACATGCTTGTCACAGTAAGACCAACCGGAAGGTTATTTAGGAATGGAAGAGTAAAAACCTTTAAAAGGAGCCATGTCTGTTTTCATAGTAAGGGCATGCTGATTTTTGTCTCAGGCACATACAAAGAAAATTCTTCCCAACAGCTTTATGCAGCTGGTACTTCTACTGTCAGAGGCAGTTTTGGGTAATAATTAAGAATATGAACTCTCTGGAAGCAGACTGCCTCCAAATCCCAATTTTACCCATCAGCATATCTGTGATATAGGGCACAAGATTCATAACTTCACTGTGTCCGTTTCCACAACTGTAAATGGGGATAATAATAAGCACTTCTCTTGTAAGGTTGTCATGGGATTTACAGGGATAGTAAAGTGTAAAGTGGTCAGAATGGGGTGTTATTTACACCACAGAAATGCTGGCTATTAGTATCATTCGGGTCTTGGTTTCCTTGAAACTCAGAGGCTCTTGATGGTAATTATATATAAGAAATGATCCCCTGCTGTCATTGTTTATCAGAGTACCTTAAATTACTGTCTTCCCAATGCTATTTTTAAAATGTATTAAAATATTTATGCCCCCCCCACACATATACAAATAAATGTTTAAACTGAAGGTATGATCCATTTGTAGGTTGTGAAATGAATGGAAAAAAAAAGTGTGGGAGAGGACTTGGAATTGAATTTATCTGTTTAATCAGCATTGTTGAGGGATTAGCATGAGTCAGCCGCCACAGTGGCACTGTGGATACCGAGACTAAAAAAAGGCCAAAAACCAGTTTTCTCTCCCTTACTCACTGTACATTTTCAGAGCAAGGTTAATATCCTCTCCATGCAAGGAATATATACCACACAGCACCTACTCGTGCATGCATGAAGTATATGGTTAACTCAAGATGGCAGGATTAACTTAATTATTCAATAATCACTCAACAGTTTGCCTTACTAAGGTGTGTGGGCCTCAGAGAGAATTAAGATTCCATTTTGCATGATAATTTAATAATGGATTAGTTTATCATTTTTCTTTTGTTTACATGGCTGTTCTTCCAAGATCAAAATTGAAATGAATTAACAGACTGTTAAAGACAGACATTTCAGGCATATAAATACATTGAAACTTTTGGAATGTTTGCAAGGAAATATAGTCTCTCTCAGTCTAACCTGGGGTTTCTTAACCTTGGTGCAATTGACATTTTGGGCTGGATAATTCTTTGTGGAGGGAATATCCTGTGCATTGTAGGAGGTTTAGAGCATTTGTGGCTTCTACCCACTAAATGCCCATAGTGCACCCCTCCTACCTCCTGGAGCTGAGAAAATGCTCTCAGTTGACCTATAGTCATCTTAAAGCAATTTTACCCTCAGAGGTGAAAAATCGTAGTAATCCTGCATCTGCTTCTTTCCCTTATAAATCAAGCAAAAAGAACCTTTCCTAGCCCTCTTTTCTTAATTATTAAAATATAAATTTGTAATTTTATACATACATATAAATATATATATAATTAGAAGGATATATGGGAAAATTGAATGGAGTTGTCATTATTACTGTAATTCAAGCTTCATCAGTTATATACTCATTAGCTCATTCATTTAATGTTTATGTTCTTTTCTACATTAGAAGAAAAATAAAATATATGAAGATGATCTATCTTCTAATATTTGATTTGACTGTTTCTGTGTGTTTTAAAAGACGAGTTGATAGTTAATAGTTAATTGACTTTGAAAGAATATAAGCTGCCTCTTTACCTCTACAATGACTGTTTCAGAGGTTCAGGGAATGGCAAAATCATAATAGAATAACTCACCCTTTCAGTTAAAATATTTTTACATATATCACCTCCCTTGATTTGAAAGCTTAAAGTTTACTATATGTCCAGGTTCCTTGGCTACAAAATAGAATTTTTGGGTGTTGTTTGTTTTATTTTTTTGTATTGTTTTATGTATGTATGTATGTGTGTATGTATGTACGTATTTACAAACATAGTTTTCCTAACCTAAAGCGTTCTTTTCACTGTACTGGATCCCAGCCATTGAATGAAGTATTAGTTATTAAAATTAATGCTAGCGGGGCACCTGGGTGGCTCAGTCGTTAAGCGTCTGCCTTCGGCTCAGGTCATGATCCCAGGGTTCTGGGATCGAGCCCCATGTCGGGCTCCCTACTCAGCCGGAAGCCTGCTTCTCCCTCTCCCACTCCCCCTGCTTTTGTTCCTCTTTCGCTGTCTCTCTCTCTGTCAAAAAACAAATAAAATCTTAAAAAAAAAAATTAGTGCTAGCTGTTATAACAACTTGAGAATCTCAGTGTCTTAACACAATACAATTCTATATTTCAAACTAAATGTCATGTGGTTGAGTGACTCTCTTAGGCAGCTCCCATTCAAAAAGTGAATTGTGGGCCTCTCATCATACCTGAATCTTTTGCTTTGAACAGCATGGACAGAGGCAAAAGTAGAAAGTGGAAGATTATGTGAAACATTTTTTTGGTAAGATATATTTATTTATCTTAGAGAGAGAGAGTCAGGGGAGGGGCAGAGGGAGAGAATCCCCAAGCAGACTCCTGGCTGAGCTCAGAGCCCAACACAGCTGGATCTCAGGACCCATGAGATCATGACCTGAGCTGAAACCAAGAGTCTGACACTAAGCTGAATGAGCCACCCAGGTGCCCCTTTGCGAAGCATTTTTGAGGCCACCTCTGGAATGAATGCATCACTTCTGTCCAAAATCTGTGTCCCCACCTATATGCAGGAGTTTGGGTCTGTGGGCTTCCTGAGTGCCTAGGAGGAAATTAGTTGGTATAGCACACAAAAAAGAACATTTTCTCCATAAATATAAAGCAAGGTTTGGTGAAAAAAGAAATAGAGGGTTGTTTTGTGGAAGCCATAGACTCCCTCAATAACAGATGTTTACTGGGCACTGCTATGTTCCAAGCACTATGTTTAGGTGCTAGGAATATAGTGACACTTTCAAAAAGAGCCTGGGCCAGCAAAAGAAGCTTTGGACTAGAATAGATCCATGGCTTCCTCTGTGGAGTGGGAGACCCAGCAGGAATTCATCCTGGACAAGGCATAGATTTAAAGTAGAAGTAGAGAATGCAGACATCTAGTAGAGAGAGAGTGGTAGAGTGTTTGGGAACAGAATGGATTTAGGCATGAGACAAACAACCGAAAATCCCCAGCAAGCCTGAATTTTGTATGTGTTCTCAGCACCTGAAATTTCCCTATTGCCTAGATACGTTTTAATGATTTGATAAGGTTCAGGAGATGTGAATCTGAGATAAAGAGTAAATAACGGTAGAAAGGAGTTTCAAAACCTGCTGTTGAAGCAAAGGTGTGAGAGTTCTAAAAGGCCAAGACAGAAAAATAGTGGGTGAGCATTCTCTACCCCAGGATAAATAATTGGACACACCCATGTTAGGCCCTTGCAAATAAGACCATAAATAGGTCCTGAAATCCTTAGCTCAGCACCCACCCTCGGGTTGGGCATACCAAGGGATGAGGCCAAAGAAGTCTTTGGAAAGCATTGTTGGAGTGTTATGACATGGGGAAGCTGTTTCTCCTCACCTAAAGCTCAGCAAAAGGAGAACATACACAGACCTTGATAATGCCCCCTGAAGTTTGGCAGAACATAAGGGACTGTAACTTTCGTGTGAAGGTGTGTTAGGTTAGCTGCCTAGTGATACTAGGGACAAAAATAGATGGCACATTAGGCATCAGTGGAAGAAGCAGAGATGCCTCAGGAGGGCCAGATGAGGACTGCACTGGACAAGGAGGCAGCCTCACTGTTTTAACAGGGGGCATTACGTAAGAGAGCTTTAGGCAGAGTTTGGAAGTGAACTATTAGATACAGAAACTCGCAGTGGGGTCCTACATGTAGAGAGACATGATCTACATCAAAGAAGCTTCTCTGGTATTTCTAATGGGAGTTGTCCAAAATAACACAAAGGTACCTCATGAGAGAGACTTGGTTTGTATAGAAATAATGCCTGACACATAGTGAGCATCTACCTGTCTCAGAAATTATGAATGCCTCATATGTATTAACTCAGTTCTCACTGCATGGGGAAATGAAAGCTCAGAGAAGTTAGGTAAATTGCTCAGTTCATGTAGCTAGTTCATAGATCACCATGTCTGAGTCATAACAGTGGAATAAGCCATTTCTTGCCCATTACCTACCTTCTCTCCCACTTCAGCCCAAAGGAGTGAGCCCACCTACGTAGGGGTGGGGTGGGAGAGGAGTCAAAGTGTAGCTGGGGATGTGGAGAAACAGACCTCTTTTTCTGCTGTAGGTTACACTACAAAGCAGAAACAAGCTGTAGAAGGAATGTTTTAACTTTAAGTGAAATTTGGAGTTTTGTTACTACAAGGTCGTTTTACTCATATGAGATGCTCTCTTACTGAAAAGGTTCTAAGGAATTTTCATTTCCTGAGACTGTCCAGAGAAGTCATGAGATCTGCCATCAATTTGATCTTAAGAATAAGGAAGAATTAGCCCCACAGATCTGGGAAGCAGGGGGAAGGAGTGACATTGTTTTCTGCTTGCCCTCTATGGAGTTCCAGTCTTTGAACATAGCACACATCATTTGTTGAGTAGCAACTGTGTATAGAATGCTGGACTCAGAGATGTAAAGAATCTTAGAAGGGACTTTAAACATATACTATAAAGATAGGTAAATAGAAGAAAGTTAAACAGAAAAGTCAAGAGGTAAAAAGTCAAAACATATTTTCATTTATAGCTATAAAAATAGCTATGATGGTTAGAATGCCTGAGTAGAGTTTTATGGAGGACAGCCAGATTTTCAATAGCACTGAGAAGGAGGTCCCACATAACAGAAAGCAATGGGGAGAAAATCTGTGGGAAGATGGGAATAGATCACTCATGAAGGGAGTTAAGGGATAGATGCAGAATACATTTATCAGGCAGAACAGAGTAGGTCTTCACTGGTAGCAAGAAAAAGTTCAGTGAATAGGACTACTTTGGAGGTTTTGAAGGTCTTACATGTAATCTAACCCCCTGTAGTGTAATGTACAGCCTAGTAAGTCACATTGCAAACTATTTTTACTGGCATAGGCCAAATAGCCTAGGGGAATCTTTGTTTCCGTAATTGAAAAACTGTATAAGAATCAGAGGTTTTCTGGATGAGCTATCATCCGCGTCCAATTTTGTTAGAGTACCAACAAAATTTGGTACTCCACTGGAAGTGAAAGATGTACTTGATTATTAAATATCTACTTTATTTAGAGAAACATGTTTGTGACAAGGGTAAACAGGAAGCTTGCAAAGTTTTATTTGCTGAATCTCTGAACAGACTGGTGATAACTCTGTTATTATGGCAGACTCTTGATTTCGGCTTGGGTCATGATCTCAGGATCAACGGGGAGTCTGCTTGAGGATTCTCCCTCTCCCTCTGCCCTTCCCCTCCCTTTCAAATAAATAAATAAATAAATAAATCTTTTTTAAAAATGTGGTTCTGAATCTAGGAGATGACCAGGAGTAAGGAGAGGACAGTGCACTTTGAGAGATTTAATGCCTTTGTCATTAAGATCCCCATAATTATTTGTATAATGTAAACATTCACAAATAAATCAATTGGTTTAATACAGTCTGGACTTTAAACTTAAAATCATCACTTCTATTAAATATAAAAATACCAGAAAGAAAAGAGAGCAGTTATTAAGTTGGCCTTGCAAGAATTATATCTTGTGATTCTTAGAGCTCAAAGGATCTACTGACCCGGTGAATTTTCACCTTCATTCATTTTTTGGACGATTATAATTTGGTACCCACTTTGTGCCAAGCCAGCATTCTCATGACTCTCAGAGTCTCCGTGAGACTTCTGAAGACACATAATATCAGCACTTTATAGCATACAGTCTTAAAATTTAAGTCTATATGTCTTTTACATTTTTAGGATTGGCTGCTTTTCTTTCAAATGCTTGGAGAATTTTTAAATCCTTCCTTCTAGGACTTGACTACCTCTTCCCTTTCCTACCTCTGCCGCTCTCTTTGAACCTTTCAACACCTCTAAAGTATTCTGTAATATGTGTGACATGTCAAATTTGTTTTCTCTGCAAAGGGAATCATTCTCTGCTACAGAATTTGGGACTTTTTTTTAAACCAAGGAAAGCACCAGAATGTTCCCTGAAGAAAAGAAACAACTCTTAATTCTAAAATCATGTAATTCTTTCTTAGCCTGCAGCTCATCTGATGTCAAACCCCCTCCCAAAAAACCAAAAAACCTCCAAAATTGGACTTTCAGTAAATGATACTTCTAATTCATCCTTGCCAGAAAACACTGACTTCTTCATTGAAGGAAGACCTGAGTTTTTATCATTGGATTCCCAAACCACATTATTAATTTACCTTTTTTTTTTACTTGCAGATATTTTTTCCTTTCTATCATTAAGAGCATAGATCTAAGACTAAAAAAGCTTAATAGAATATTTAACATACACCACAGAAGGCTACTGCTCTGTGTTGTCACTTAAGTCAAGCACTATGAGAATTTCTTGTTTGGCTGACAACACGGCAGTGAGCTACATGAGGAGAATGCTGTAGTATTTCCCCTTGGGCACTTTGACTGACAGTCACATGTGATAAGTCACATACCACTTTAGGTGCCAGTGCAAATGAAACTTAAAAAAGCTCCTTTTAGTTGGTGAGAGTAGTTAGAGAGTCTTCTTGAAAGATTAATTGCATCAAAATGCCTTTAAAAAGTCTTCTTTTCACCTTTGGACAGACTAAAAATGGAGACCTATATTATGATCTGATTATCTAACACGTCTAGTCTCCTTTGGAGTCAGATATCCATTAGATATTCTGGGGAGAGAAAATCACTATTTTGTTTTTAGATGGCAGATGCCAATAAAAATAACAGACCAGTCCCTGCTAGGTCCAAGCGAAAATTTACCTTACAGGGCCAAAGGACCACACCAGCCCCATCTGTGCACATACCCACATCTGCCGACATATATTTACATAAATGACTTGATTGGGAAAGAGAGTCTATGAGGATAGAAATGTTGTGCATGGGTATCTAAGGTAGGAGAGAAAAATAGAGCAGCCCCTACTTCACAAAGGTTGCATTGGGCTAAGTCTGCACCCTTTTCTCTCTAGTCCTGTTTCAAATATATCCTAGTTTTGGCATAATCAAAACAGAAAGAAGATCATCTTGTCTTGGGTGTCCTGTAGGTTTTCTAATTCATGCATCTCAGGAGACGGAAGCCTAGGCAAAGTGATAATCCCATGAACTAGACTGAGCAGTGGTTTCAGTTATTTGGGACTGAGGAATGCAGAGAGTTGACATGACTTTTGCAATTTTGGTGAAAACCAGTTAATCTGTTATTTGAGAGAGAAATATCTTGGTACATAAAATGCATTTTATGAAAAAAGTGTGGATTTGAATTTACAGATTTAATTACAGTGTTTATATTTCTGATCTTTTATTTTTTTTAGAAGATTTTATTTATTAGAGAGAGAGAGAGAGAGAGCGTGTGTGCATGAGCAGCGGGAGGGGGCAGAGGCAGAGGTCTCCCCGCCTGAGCAGGGAGCCTGATGCGGAGCTCAATCCCAGGACCCTGAGATCATGACCTGAGCTGAAGGCAGACGGTTAACTGACTGAGCCACCCAGGCGCCCTATATTCCGGATCTTTAAAACCTTGTTAAAAACATCCCTCTTAGAGTTGGGTTCCAGGCAAAAGCATTTTACCTTCAGTAGACTTGGGAGTTTGAAAACTCAAATTCCACTACATAAAGGCCCCTACACGCTGACATGAACCTCAGTCCATGGCTGGTGGGAGTTGCAGTAGTTATGCCCCTAGAAATTGAGATACCGATGTGCTAGCGAGGAGCTCTGTTTTCTGTGTAATTGCCAAGTCATGCCACTTCCTTACCTCTGGATGTTGACTGAAACCCTAGAGCCAGGCTTCTGCTTTGGTTTACCTTTTGAATGCTTCGGGACTAGAGCATTTTCTTTAACCCCACTCTCCATGCCTGGTGCCAACTCCTGTAGAGGGCTTGACCCTGAGGAGGGAGTACTTCCCCCATTTTCTACCTCTGCTTTGACTTCTTGTGGCCACGATGTCATTGCCAATCAGATCTGACATTGACTGTCCATTGTGGTATCTCACCCTCTGGGTTACTCCTCAACCCATCCCAGAATATGACCAGTGATTCTCATTCCAACCTGAGTCTTCCTTGCTCTCCGAGGGCTACCTTCTAAACTGATGCTTCTCAAACCTTCGAAATATGTACCTGAAACATATGGAGATCTTATTACAATGCTGATTCTGACCAGTAGGCCTAGAATGGGGTCTGACTGTGCTGAGTCTTCTGGTCCAGGGAACACACTTTGCGTAGCAAGGCTTTTACCCAGAGTTCACCCTCCTCAAACTTCTTTCAGCTGAGTCCCAGATTCCTTCCCCTTTCTGATACCTTTTACCAAAGTTCCTACATACTTTTATTTGGGTTATCATGAACACTTTCTGAATGAAAAGTACCAGTCCATTTGTGGACCCAAAGTGAGGTGACCTTCTTCAAGTCAGCCAAGCAGATTCTTACTGCAAACCAGTTCTTCAGTCTCTTTCTCTCTTCCTGAAGGATGTCACCTCCTCTAACGTATGAAAACAATTCAAGCTCAGTAGCACTGGTGCTCTTATAACATTCTGGCTTTGACTGTCCCTGTGCCACTTTGAGAATGTGCCTCTTAGGTCTGTTGACAGTTACTTAGAAGCATGAATCTGAGTTCATTCAAAAAAGGCAGACACTGTTTCCACTGAATTGGAGAAAATATGAGGTAGCACATTGTTCTCTTTCTTCTTTGCCATGTTGTACTTTTAGCTTCCTCTAAATTAGCATGTAAAACTGTTGAAGGATCTTCACTAAAGGGTTAAGGTACTTTCAGAAAGGAATGATAAACAGAGAGGAAAAAGGTCAAAGTTCTAGCTAAATTGGAATTTTTCCTTGAATAGTCATAGAAAGGTGCTTAATGATTATGCCTTCACAGGAGAGTGGACCTTTGTGTCCAGTGTTAACTTTGATCTTTTGATCTGAATTTTATACCTGTGCTTTCCAAGATTCCCTCTGACATCTCTTATCCTAAACAAAAGCAGACCTCACTCCCTGTACCCTTGTCCTTTTCCTGTCCCTTACAATATCCTGAGGCCTTGGGGAGTGACATGGACTTCACCTGGGTAGGCAGCAATTCTTTCCATTTTCTGGTCTCACAAGCCCTTCAGCTTGACTTAGCTCTTAAATATTCCACCAGTGGTAGTTGTGGGCTTGAAAGTTCTTCAGTAGATTGACCTATTGGAAAGCCTATAGCACAGAATACATTTAATTAAAAAAATACTGTTTAAATCCATGTCAAGAAAAAAATATTTCCCCCATTAACAAGGCATGTATTATCGTATACTTGGAATTGATGGATACCTGTTACAGTAATCATTTCATTTTTTTTTTTCCCCTGGGGGTGGGGGTGTCTCTGCCTGAGGTCTGTTGAAAGGACAAAAGAGTTATGTCAGTCTGTAATGAACCAAAAAAGTATTAGCTGTTCACCCATTCTGTATTCTTGCAGAGCCATGGTTTCCTTATTGGTACAGATAAACTCTCCGAGGCTCTAAGAATCTCACAGAATTTCACAAAGGGATTTGAGCCTGCTTTTAATGTGGTACCACAGAAGAGCAGATAAACCTTCATTTGAATCCTTTACTAAACTGGGGCTCACCAGATTTCTAAATCACACACACTACTAGTAACTCCAGAACTGTCATTTCCATTCTGATTTATATCCATGTGGGACAGTTCATGTACTAAAGGAGATAAATATAATATT
>NC_138378.1:92865753-92877323 GCF_054177405.1 Leptonychotes weddellii
CCCAACTCCAGCAACCCTCAGTTTGTTTCCTGAGATTAAGAATTCCTCATATCAGTGAGGTCATATGATACATGTCTTTCTCTGATTGACTTATTTCACTCAGCATAACACCCTCCAGTTGCAAATGGCAAGATCTCATTCCTTTTGTTGGCTGCATAATATTCCATAGTATATATATACACCACA
The DNA here is from genome assembly GCF_054177405.1 of Leptonychotes weddellii. Classification (NCBI taxonomy): domain Eukaryota; kingdom Metazoa; phylum Chordata; class Mammalia; order Carnivora; family Phocidae; genus Leptonychotes; species Leptonychotes weddellii. Next base: position 92,865,940 of record NC_138378.1, read on the forward strand.
TCTTCTTTATCCATTCATCTGTCGGTGGACATCTTGGCTCTTTCCACAGTTTGGCTATTGTGGACATTGCTGCTGTAAACATCAGGGTGTACGTACCCCTTCAGATCCCTACATTTGTATCTTTGGGGTAAATACCCAGTAGTGCATAAAAATTGAGAAGGGCTTTACCCATAGATCAATCATCGTCAACCTAATCATCATTAGAGATGCAACAAGATTTCTCACTCTCTCTCTTTCTCTCTCATCTGTGAGGAATGTGACATTTAGAGGGATTCTGTACATTTCTCAAGGTTGCCTAGGACATGAGTAGCAATCAGGAGCTTGAGAATTTACTTCCGGTTTAGAGCACTATTTAATAAACCAGTCTACACACATTCCTAAAGCCAAATGCGATTTTTGGAGTACTTCATTTTCTCTGTTATTAAAACCTCCATTTCAACAAGCCCTCTGGCTACAGTCTACAGACACTAGCCCCAGAAAGTGTGATTAAAAACTGAAATGTACTTCTGGGAAATGAGAATATGCTCTGAAACTCTATGTTTGGTGCTTTCCCTCTTGCAAAACAGTGAAGGTGCTTTTTACGATTTATTTTTTTTCTCACACCTCTAATACAAAGAAACTCAGTATTATTATCACTCCAGTTTGGCAGCAACTATTTCAATGACTATCCCAGAGTCATCCAGTAAGCGAGTAATGAAATGGAGACAGGTTGTCAGAGCTGTTAGTTGTGTATTATTGAGGGACCACTGGTCTGGGTCTTGCAACCTCTCTGCACCTTACTTTCTCATCTCAAGATTTCTTACTGTACTAGATTTTTATTTCTTTTTTTTTCTTTTTTTTTATTATTATGTTCAATTAGCCAACATACAGTACATCATTAGTTTTTGATGTAGTAGTGTTCAGTCATTCATTAGCTGGTATAACACCCAGTGCTCATCACCCCTTTACCCCCCCAATACCAATCACCCGGTTATCCCATCCCCCCACCCCCCTCCCTTCTGCGACCCTCAGTTTGTTTCCTGGAGTCCAGAGTTTCTCATGGTTTGGCTCCTTCTCTGATTTCTTCCCATTCAGTTTTCCCTCCCTTCCCCTGTGGTCCTCTGCGCTATTCTTTATGTTCCACATATGAGTGAAACCATATGATAATTGTCTTTCTTTGCTTGATTTACTTCACTTAGCATAATCCCCTCCAGTTCCATCCATGTTGATGCAAATGGAAGGTATTTTAAATTGTGTTCTACATTATTTTTAATCTTTAAAAATCTTACAGTATTTACTATGTTCCAGGCACTGTCCTAAGACTTTACACATATTAACTTATTTATCTTTATAACAACTTCTTCTTATAGGTAAAGCTATCATCACCTCTGTTTATGGATAAGGAAGCTAAAGTTTACAAAAGTTAATTGACTTGTTTAAAGTCACATAGCTAGTGTTGCTGTTGCCATTGGACCCAGTCTGGCTCCAAAATCCATGCTCTTGATCACTGTATTCTTCATTATGACATTGCCTTGCCTCAGTCCTTATAGCTCTTAATTTCTTAATTTGTGGTTTGAGAGGTCTTTCTTTAGTTATGAGTGCTTTGAGATTTATTTTGCCAGTTTAATCATGAAATACATCTGGATTAATGATGAAAGAGTTCACTGAATCCCTTGGTTAGCCTTGTAAGTTCCCAGTCAAAAATATTCAGCACCTCTGAGAAAGTTGTCTTTGGGCAGTTCTAAACTGGTAAGTGGAAAGTTATACGTGGTTGAGCCACTCCAGTCAGCTCTCCTTTACCCTTCTAATCCGTCAGTGGCTACTGTGCACACTGGCAGCCAGTCGCCATAATTGGAGATTGGGCCTTAGCAAAACTGAATTCTAAAACAGGTTTGACTCAAATGGGAAGTGACTTGAATCTTGATCTTGAACTCCCGTAACTTTCTTCTTTTGCAAGGAAACTCATTGTGAAAAAAACTCATTTTTTCCCCAAGTTTCTGAGAAACCAGACTGTATAAAAGCCTTTTATTTTTAACAGCTAAAATATTATCAACCTAACTGAACCAAGAAATACAGAGAAATTTTAAAGAAAATTCTCATGTGAGATTTTTGGACTATCCAAGAGGAAGTTTGGTTCCTAGGTGTTTAATAAATCAGCCCTGAGCATTGGGATATGAGATCTCTTTTTACTAAGAGTACTTTCTGCGGGGAGTCCTGTTTGATTTAAGGCTTTATTATGGGAAATGGGGGAGCCCAGCTGTGACCAAGAGATAACATCTGTATTTGTTTCTTAGCATTTGGTGGGCAACTGAAAGGCCCTGAGTATCTCCTCTTTCCTATGAGGACAGTGGTATTGTGATTGTGGCGTGTGACCCAAGAAAAGCATGAGCTGTTTGACAGCAAAACTCCCAGATATTTCTGACAGCGGTACAGCTGTGTCCCATTTCCTGACAACATCATGTATAAAACCCAATCTTAAAAAAGTGATTACTTAGGAATTGTCTATTTGCACGTTAGAAGCATTCCTTCTTTCATAAGAGGTTCAGCAGGGAGTTACTTTAGATGGCTAGTTCTCTTAATGTGCTTAAAATAAAATTTGATTTATAAACAACTTCACAGAAGCACAACTACAGTAAGAGAAATATAGCTGTAACTTTAAAGAAGAATATGATTCTTTTAAAGAAGAATTTTTTTTTAAAGATTTTATTTATTTATTCATGAGAGAGAGAGAGAGAGGCGGAGGGAGAAGTAGACTTCCCGCACAGCGGGGAGCCCGATTCGGGACTCGATCCCAGGACTCCGGGACCATGACCTGAGCCGAAGGCAGATGCTTAACCATCTGAGCCACCCAGGCGCCCAAGAAGAATATGATTCTTTATATAGAACATGTCTATAGGAGATAGGTGTGGTTTTGTTTCCATTAAACCCTGATTTGATATTCAAATTAACTGATAGTATGAAATTATCTTACATTATTATCACAGTTTACAGTTTACATTGCTTTTGCTTGTTTTCCCACTGTGACTAGGCCCTTATAGTAGCCCCATGAGGACAGTGATGGAAGAACCAATAGCCCATTTTACAGAGAGTTGAGCTTGCTAAGGTTCTGAAAGATTGGGGCATGTCTTTTATGAAATAGCTTGAACAGTATTTTTCAAAATTGTGAATCTGTTTAAATGGTATCTGTTTAGGCTCCACTCCTTTAAGCTTTGATTCAGTTGGGTGAGTCCTGGGAATCTATGTTTCCAAAGCTTTACTGGTAAATTGAAGGATGCCTAGGTTTGAAAATAACAAGGAGGATTTGAAAGAATTTGATTCAAACTCAGGTCTTTGACACCAAGTCTTCTATACTTTTTCTTTTCTTATATACCCCACTGCTTCCCTGAGCCTGAATTCTCTCTCTGACAGTTGCTAGGTAAATTCCTAGGCACTCTTGTAAGTTTGAGTAGAGAACCATAGGAAAGCCATTTTTGAAAGAGTGACAATGCCAAGGCCTGTAAGTTCAAATCCTACTTCTCCCAGTGTCTTGCACAACCTTTTAGTTCAGTTAAATAAATATTTAATAGGCACACACTATATGCTGGTCTCTGAGCTTGGTGATGGGGGTTGCTCTAAAAGCGTTTACTTATAGGGGAGAGTGTGACTCTTAGCTTTTTTTTTTTTTTAAGTTAAAAAATGAGCCCAAGGAGTGATGTCAGCAAGATGGTAGAAGAGGAAGCTCCAGATCTTTGTTCCCACAGTGGAGACATTGACTCAAAATAATAACAGACCAGTTTCCTTTGTGAGAAATCCAGAAAACAGTTAAGAGGCTCTTGCACACTAGGCAAGTGCAAAACCAGCTACACTCTATACTGTAGTCCCTCCCACTAGCTCAGTGTAGCACAATCAGGAAAAAGCATCCAGCCCCTTGGTCTCCCTGGGGAGGGAAAGAGAAACCTGGATCATATTTTCCAACATTCAGATTTTTCCACAGGGCTGGGGGATTGGTTTCATTTTTGCCTGAATCTAAGTGCCAGCAGAACAGTGTCAGGTTGGGGACCACTGAGAACAAAGGTGATGGTTTGGAGCACTCACTTGCTCTGGTTTCCCCGAAGCTACCTGAGAATGAGTAGGAGAAAACCCCCAATTACTGGTTTCTCCTTGGGGAAGAGTGTGTATCCAATGACTTCTCAGAAATTTGTTCAAGGGACTGGTTCCTGTCTCTCTTGACTCAAGAGTGTTAATACCTCGCAGTGTCTAGAAGTCTGCTGCTGAAAGTAGAAGAGAGCTGGGTGTATTGAGGCAATTCCAGAAACCTGTAGTACTGTAGTCCGACACCAGAGAGAGCAAGAGATTATGAGCCACTGCAAACGAAAGCCAAAAAACAAAAACTCAAAGACCAGCAAATCCCTCTAATTTGGAGTTTATAAGCACAAGTCCAGTAAAGATGCAGCTCCAGAAAAGATTTGAAAGGCGCCCGGAATCTCTAGCTGGGCTAATTGGTGAAGGTTTCCCCTGTATGAAGCTAGTCTTTTTTTTTAAAGATTTTATTTATTTATTTGACAGAGAGAGAGAGCTAGAGAGGGAACACAAGCAGGGGGAGTGGGAGAGGGAGAAGCAGGCTCCCCGCCGAGTGGGGAGCCCGATGCGGGGCTCGATCCCAGGACCCTGGGATCATGACCTGAGCCAAAGGCAGACGCCTAACGACTGAGCCACCCAGGTGCCCCGAAGCTAGTCTTTAAAGATTAGGAGAGGTGTCTGTTTTTTCCAAATGCAGGGATCCCAACAAAAAGTTTTAAGGATACAAAGAAACAGGAAGACATGGTCCAATCAAAGGAACCAAAAAAATTTCCAGGTACTGATCGTTAAAGAAGGGATTATATTAATTAATTGACAAATAATTTAAATTAACATAAAGATGATCAGTAAGCTCAGAAAAATGACGCATGAACAAAACGAGTATTTCAACAAAAAGGTAAAACATAGACAGAACCAAACAGAATTTTTGGAGCTGAAGAAAACAATAACTAAGTTGAATATTCTCTAGAGGAAAAATGAGGAAGCAGAAGCAGAAAGTAGAAGGGTGGTTGCCAGCAGCTCAGAGAGAGAGAAAGCAGAAATGGACGTTTGCTCTTCCATAGGTGGTAGAGAGTTTCAGTCATGGAAGATGAAAGTATGTTAGTGGTCTTCTATGAAACAGTGTGCATCTAGTACTGCATTGTACACTAAAATTTTGTTAAGAAGATAGATTTCACATTACGTGTGTGGGTTTGTTTTCTTTTTTTAAGCCATACACCCACACACAAAAGTTTAAAAGTGACTGATTATGTCTTTATTTTCCTCCCAGGAGCTTAAATCATTTGTCAGTCAGTGTGAGCTGATGAATGCTGCTAGAGATCCTGAGTAAGAGAATATCCCTCATTGGAAGAAGTATGTTTGATTTGCAAATCCAATCAGTGAAGAAGAATCACTTTTGGGGTGCCTGGGTAGCTCAGTTGTTAAGCGTCTGCCTTCAGCTCAGGTCATGATCCCAGGGTCCTGGGGTCAAGCCCTATATCGGGCTCCCTGCTCTGCGGGGAGCCTGCTTCTCCCTCCCCCACTCTCCCTGCTTGTGTTCCCTCTCTCGCTGTGTCTCTCTCTGTCAAATAAATAAATAAAATCTTAAAAAAAAAAAAAAGAAGAATCACTTTTATGTTTAACTAATGCCTTTAGCCACTTGTCTTGAAGATTTTCATTTCAGTAACTTCCTTTGAAGATAAGCAAAAACTTCCCATGACAGATAAATTGACCTCTAATGGTTCATCTAGATAATGACATAGAAATAATTAATAATATTAGGTCTAGAATTATTTTTGGAAAGTAAACTTTGGGAATCGGAAGGGAACCAGTTATGCTGGGCCCTTCAGTGTTGTCCTTAAGCCGGTGTTGAGAGCACTGATGAGCCCAGCCTGAATCCTGACATTCTTCTGTCACCTTTACTCCACAGGAAAGGCCATCTGATTGTCTTCTATAGGCTCAACTCAGTTCCTAGCACTACTCACCCAAGGCAGGAGATGGAAAACCAGCTCCCATTCAGGCTTGCTTTAGCAACTTGTCTTGCTGTTACTGGCCTCCACATGGTGATGGTTAGGTTAAGTGTCAATTTAACTGGGCTAAGGGATGCCAACATAGTTGGTAAAACATTTCTGAGAGTGTCTACGAGGACATTTCCAGAGAAGAGAGCATTAGAATTAGCAGACTGAGTAAAGATCACCCACACCAATGCAGGTGGACATCATCCAGTTTGTTGAGGCTTGAATAGAACAAAAAAGATGGAGGAAGAGTAAATTTGCTTTCTGCTTACAAGACATTGGCACTCCTGGTTCTTGGGCATTCAGACTCAGGCCAGGACCTACACCATTGACCAGCTCTTGGACCTTTGGGCATGGACTGAATTATACCACTGGCTTTCCTGGGTCTACAGTTTGCAGATGGAAGATTGTGGGACTTCTTGGCCTTCATAATTGCATGAACCAATTTCTGTATCTCATTTATAAATCTCCTCAGATAAGTAAATGAATATATATCTATATAACTCCTATTGATTCTGTTTCTTGGAGAATCCTGATATACGCTTATAACAACAGAGCTGCCATTCTCCTTCTGGTCACCATATTCCCTGTTTTGGCTCAGTTCTAATCTCTGAGTAGTTACCTATAAGCTTTGGATCCTAATAGGATTAGGGGTTAGCTTTCTTCAGCCCTGTCTTAGCGATAGGACCCATTCAGCAGGTAAGACCTCATATGACCATGTTACTCACTTCCTGGTGCCCACAGTGTGCCTGCCCTTTTTGGATCATTGGCTTTCCTTAGATTTCTATCTGTGTACCCTTCTCATGTGTTAGGAGACGTCTACTTGGTTTTGGATCTTCTTCTCCCCTATGCCTTTTGCTTTTAGCACTTAACTATTTGTACAGAGATCATATCCTCTAATCTTTCTAATGGTACGCTTGGTCAGCAGACTGAATTTTGATGCCAGAACTTGTGGTTGGTTCAGATTGTACCCTTTCCACTCCCTACATACACACCAACTTTTTCTGCTTGACCGGAACTTCGGAAGTGCTGACAAAGGGAGTACATTAGTATTTTCAACTAGGTATTTAAAATGTCTGTGGGTGGGATGCCTGGTGGCTCAGTCGGTTAAGTGGCTGCCTTTGGCTCAGGTCATGATCCCAGGGTGCTGGAATCAAGTCCTGCATCGGTCTCCTTGCTCAGCAGGGAGCCTGCTTCTCCCTCTGCCTGCCGCTCCCCCCTGCTTGTACTCTCGCTTGCGTTCTCTCATGTGCGCTCTCTCAGTATAGCAAATAAATAAATAAAATCTTTTAAAAAAATAAAAATAAAATGTCTGTGTTTGCCTTTCAGTTTCTGCTATATGTTGGTGGTCTGTCTTTATGGTAGTAGTATGCTACACCAAATTCAAAATAAAATCCAAAATCTTTGCCACAGCATCTGTGTGATTCGGCTTCTGGTTGTCTTTCTGATCTCATGTCTGCCACTCTTCTTGCTCACTATTCTGCTTCCTCACTGGCCTTTTTTCTATTCCTTGACCAGGCCAGGCATGTCTCTCCCAAAAGGTCTTTCCTCTTGCTGTTCCCTGAGCCTCGGAGGATTCCCCCCAGGTATTTGCATGTTTGCTTCCTGTAATTCAGGTCTCTAAAAGCAACACCTTTTTGAATAAGTCTTCCCTTACTTTCTTATCCAAAATGGCATCTCTTCTCAACCTCTATCATCTTAGCTGGCTTTATTTTTCCTCATAGGATTAATTTCAATGTGCTGTTATATTTTGTATGTTTATATGAATTTACTTTTATTTTCCATTTCCTCCATTACGGTATAAGATATCTGAAGACAAATATTCTGCCTATTTTGTTTAACCTTGTGACTTAGCACACAGTGCCTGGCACCCTGTTAAATGAATGAATCAATGAATGTTGAATGAACAAGTGAATTTTAAAAATGAGTCGATGAGACTGTGGATATGCTTGACTTGCTTAGCAACATGACTTGGAGCAGATTTGTTTCTGAGCCATGATTCCTGATTTCTGTTTTTTTCACCCCAAAGCAAATTCTCTCTTGAATCCATTCATCTGATCCCCAAAACTCATAACTCTCCTTCACGTTCTATTTTTTACTTTTTCCTGCATCGGGCATTGTAACAGCAGCTTCATAGGAAGCATATGACCCTTATCTTCTGATATCAGGGCTTGAGGAGAGGTGAATAGATGCCAATTCTAGTGACTAGCCTTTGAGTAACAGTAGAGTTCACATTCTTTAGTACATTGCCTTTAATCATGTTGATAAGCTAAGTGCTGCTCCTCTTAATCAGAGTAGGTGACAAGATTATACTGGCATGAGGAGCAATTATAGTGATTTAGAAGATTAGAACTCATTGTAAAGATTTAGCGTAATTTCCTTATGGCACAAATGAACAGGTTAAAATCTATCTCTCTATAGTACTTTATCTTTCAAATTTTTGAGAAAAGATTTTTTTGCAAATGGGGGTAGACATCATATAAGAAACAGTTTTTCATTTCAGGAACATTTGCTAGTACTATTAGTTTCTGTAAAGGAGGGCAACAAAGGCAATCAAAGCCATGTCGGGCATTTACAGTAGATTCTCCAGGATATTCAAACCTTCTGCAGATTCTTATGATTGCAATTAGGAATCAATTAGGATTGTCATTAGAAAGTGAATAAGAGAAACTGTGTGGCTAGAATCTTTGTTATTGATAGAGGAAAAATATTTATGTTGCTTTTGTCCTCTCTTTCTCATGAAAATTGGTATTTTCTCAGTCTTCTGGACCTATTTTAGTAACAGCAGCTTCACCACCACCACCACCAAGATCACCATCACCTCTTTGACTCAGTCCTCCTTTAGATGCAGGCCTCATTTTTGATCCCCCTTCCTCGCATCCTTCATTCTCTTGACCTCACTTCCATCAGCCTTTTATAACTCAAAACTCCCCTGACACAGACCTTATCAACATCTACAACAACTCTCACACTCCTAGATCCAATTGCTGGTTCTCCCTCAGCCCTCACGTTATTTGACTAAGAGCTGCTTTTCACATAGTAGTTTATTCCCTCCTTCTTGAAACCTTTTCTTTTCTTGCCTTCTAGGCCATTCATTCTCTCCTGGTTTTCCTCTTAACTTCACCCTGCCTCTTCTCAGACTCCCTTGCTGGTTCCTTCTCATCAACCAAAGTTTCAGTCCTTGAACTTCTTTTCAGCCCAGTGACACTCTATTCGTTGGTGATTGTCAAGAGTTTAGCTAAGCTACTACATGATGTTGCTGCCTTGGCATCCATTTTGTTTGGCCAAGTGGCCTGTGGAGACCTCAGACTCACACTGGTTCCTCATGCAAAGACAAGCCCTAGAGAATAGCCCACAGAATCACAAATAAATTTATGTTTCTGATGTGACTACCCCAATAGCCCTGGTGATCAGCAGTCTCCCCTGCTTCCCAGGGCCTTCTCCTTGTGTGCTTCTGAAGTAAGACACATGTGGAGCTTACCAGAATCCTGCTCTTTTGGTTTGAATTGACCAATCTGGCCGCAGGCTGGGAACCTCAAAGCACTCAGACCATGGGCCCTAATTAAGGCATGTGCCCCAATCCTGTCCTTTTCTCTCAGTCTTCATTTTGCCTTGACCTTCCCATGTGTCTCCTTGAGACATTCTGTGTACTTCCTCCAGTACCTGTGAGTAATAAACTTCTCTGTTTCAGTTTCTCTTGTGGTTTGTTGTTGACTGAGACTCACCATCCAGCGCCCTTCGCTCCACTTAAATGTTAGTTTAACAGTCATAACAGTAATGGTGTCTCATCTCTGGGCTTTAAATAGCCTTTGCAGTTGACTCCCAAATTTATTTCTATATGTTGGAAAGTCTCCTGAACTCAAAGCCTGTGTATGTAATCAACTTCCTGACCCTGCACTTGGATACAGAAGACATTCCAAACTTAGTAGGTCCAATACCTGTTTCCTACCCACATACCCACCTGGAAAAACTAGCTTCTTCTGGGATCTTCTGAGTCTCAGTAAAAGAATTTAATTTTTCCAGTTGCTTAGACCAAAAGCCTTCAAATTATTCAATTCCACCCTTACACTCTTTCTCTCGTGTCTACTCCGTCACCAAATCCTGATTGTTCTACTAAAAAAAAAAAAAATCATAATCTTACATTTCTTACTATCTCTTGCACTGTCACTTTAGTTTAGCCCACTGTCATTTGGCCTGAATTATTTCATTGGCATTACTAATACATCTATGCCTGAAGATGAAGTTAGTTTGAAATTTTCTCCCATTGTATTATTCTTGTCAGGTTTTAGTATCCAGCTTATGCTAATTTTGTAAGTAATTTGGGGAGCTTTATCTTTTGCTGTGATCTGGCACAAGTTATGAAAGATAGAGAAATTATCTATCCCTATCTAGCCAGCACCATTTTTGTATACTTTTTGTCAGTTCTTTCATTTCTTCTGTTACTAGCCTATTCTGGTTACTTCTTTAATTAATTTTATTTGTATTTCTAAATGTATCATTTATTTTAATTTAGATTTTTTTCAATTTAATGGAATGAAATTATAAACTATATTTTAAAGTATTTATTGATTTTAACATAGAGATACCAAGGAGAGAAAAAATGAAATTTAAAAATAGTCTCTAATATTTCAAGCCAGATTTAAAAAAAAAAGAAGGGCCAAGCAACAGATGTATAGTAGAAAATGACTACATACAAGTTTCAAAATGAAATGTTAAAGTTGCCTTTGATCCCAACCCACAAGTCCCTTTCCCAAATGTAATCACTTTTAACTATTTCTAATGAGGAGGTTTCTTTTTAGATTTAAATGAATGCCAACACAAACATCAGTCATTTTTAAATTTCACTCTATTCACCTTGGCCAGTATATTTTGGATATTTGCATCTGTTTGTATTCATGTTGATTTATGAAATTGGACTGTAGTTTCCCTTTGTGCATCACTTTCCAGTTTCATTAGCTTTACTGGATTGGTCATATGATTTTGTTATTATCTGTTTTGTCCTATGGTCAAAAAAACTTGATATACAATTATCTGTACAATTATCCAGACTTGAGATGCTCCTTATGGAAATGTTTTTAATTACAATTGAATTTTTTATGATTGTAGAACTATTCAGACTTTTTATTTATATTAAGTTGGTTCTGCTTTGATACATGTTTTATTTTTAGGGACTTTTGAATTTCATCTAAGATTTCTTCAAATTTATTGGCATTAAATTAATTATATCTCTTAATAATTTTAAATCTATCTGGGATCTGTAATGTCTCTTTTACATTCTTAATCATATTCATTTTGTGTCTCTATTCTCTCTCTATTCTCATTTTCTTGATTGTTTTCTCCAGTTTATTAGTCATA
>NC_138378.1:92877423-92922672 GCF_054177405.1 Leptonychotes weddellii
AAAAAAAAAAAAGAACTAACTTAGTTTTATTCATTTTCTCTTTGGTCTGTTTATTTTCTAGTCCATTAATTTCAACTCCCTTTTTTTTTTTTTAAATCTGTCTTCTACTTTATTTGGTTTATTTATTTATTTTTAAAAAGATTTTATTTATTTATTTATTTGAGAGAGAGAATGAGAGAGAGAGAGCATGAGAGGGGGGAGGGTCAGAGAGAGAAGCAGACTCCCTGCTGAGCAGGGAGCCCGATGTGGGACTGGATCCCAGGACTCCAGGATCATGACCTGAGCCAAAGGCAGTCGCTTAACCAACTGAGCCACCCAGGCGCCTCTATTTGGTTTATTTTTAAAAAATTTCTTAAGTTGGATGTTTTATTAATTTTTAATCTCATTTTCTAATATAATAATTGAGGATAATATTTTCTTTATAAACACTATTTTCATATCATCTTTCCAAACTTTTGTGCTTTCACTATCATTCAATTCCAAATATTTTAAGTTTTTGTTGAGGTTTACTTTTCCCAATATGTTACTTATATTGTGTGTTTATTATGTATCCTGTTGTATGAAAACTTTTAAAAGATCTTTTTAATACTGACCCCTATGTTATTATATTGTGGTCAAAGAACATGGTCATATGATAATTGATTCTTCAAATTTTGTTGAGACTTGCTCTATGCTTTACTATATGGTCAATTTTAAAAATGTCTATTTCATATACTCTTGAGAAGAACATAAGTTCTGTTAGGAGCAGACACATATATTAGCCTTAGAAATAAAATTTATAAAAAAATTATTTATTATTTTTTGAGTATAGTTTGCACACAATGTTATATCAGTTTCAGGTGTACAACTTAGTAATTTGACATGTCTGTACATTATGCTGTGTTCACAAGTATCACTACCATCTGTCCCATTACATCGCTGTTACAATATTGTTGATTGTATTCCTTATTTTGTGCTTTTTATTCCTGTGACTTACTCATTTCATAACTGGAGGCCTGTATTTTCTTCTCCCCTTCACTTATTTTGCCCAACCCCCCCACCTCCCTCTCCTCTGGCAACCATCAGTTTATCTGTATTTATAATTCTGGTTTTGCTTTTTATTTGTTTATTCCTTTTTTTAGAGTCCATTTATGAGTGGAATCATGCTTTATTTCACTTAGCATAATACCCTGTAAGACCATCCATATTGTCTCAAACAGCACTATCTCATTTTAATGGCTATGTATTATTTCAGTCTGTGTGTGTGTGTGTGTGTGTGTGTATCAAATTTTCCTTACTCATCTGTCTATTGATGGACTCTTGGGTTGTGTCTGTGTCTTGGCTATTGTAGATAATGTTGCGATAAACATAGGGGTGCATATAACTTTTTGAATTAGTGTTTTTGTTTTTTCCTGGGTAAATACCCGATAGTGGAATTATTGGATCATATGATTTTTCTATTTTTAATTTTTTGAGGAACCTCCATACTCTTTCCCACAGTGGCCGTACCAATTTACATTTTGACTAATAGTGCATGAGGGTTCCTTTTTCTCCACATCTTCACCAACACTTGTTTCTTGTTTTCTTGATTTTAGCCATTCTAACAGGTGTGAGGTGATACCTCATTGTGGTTTTGATTTGCATTTCCTTGATGATTAGCAATGTTGAGCATCTTTTCATGTATCTGTGGGCCATCTGTATGTCTTTGGAGAAACATCTATTCATATCTTCTGCTCATTTTTTTAATCGGATTATTTCTGATGTTGAGTTTTACACATTCTTTTTTTTAAGATTTTTTATTTATTTGAGAGAGAGCGAACACGAGTGGGTGGAGGGCAAAGGGAGAGGGAGAAGCAGGTATCCTGCTGAACAGGGAGCCCGATGCAGGGCTCCATCCCAGGACCCCAAAATCATGACCTGAGCCGAAGGTAGACACTTAGCCAACTGAGCCACTCAGGTACCCCAAGTTGTATACATTCTTTATATATTTTGGATATTGACCCCTTATCAGATATATCCTTTGCAAATATCTTCTCCCATTCAGTAGAATGTCTTTTTGTTTAGTTGATAGTTTCCTTTGCTGTGCAGAAGCTTTTTATTTTGATGTAATCCAATAGTTTGTTTTTGCTTTTGCTTCCCTTGCCTTAGGAGACGTATCTGGAAAAATGTTGCTATGGCCAATGTCAGAGAAAGTACTGCCTGTGTTATTTTCTAGTATTTTTATGGTTTCAGGTCTCACCTTTAGGTCTTTATTCCATTTTGAGTTTGTTTTTGTGTATGGTGTTAGAAAGTGGTCCAGTTTTCCCAGCACCATTTATTGAAAAGACTCTTTTCCCCATTGTATATTCTTGCCTCCTTTGTCATAGATCAATTGGCCATAAAAATGGGGGTTTATTTCTGGGTTCTCTGTTCTTTTGAAATATATGTCTATTTTTGTGCCAGTATTATACTGTTATGATTACTACGGCTTTGTAGTGTATCTTGAAATCTGGAATTGTGATACTTTCAGTTTTGTTTTCTTTCTCAGGATTGCTTTGGCTATTCCGGATCGTCTGTGGTTCTATAAAAATTTTAGTATTATTCTAGTTTTGTGGAAAATGCTGTTGGTATTTCAAAAAGAATTTTATTGAAATTGTAGACTGCTTTGTGTCATATGGACATTTTGACAGTATTAATTTTTTCACTTCATAAGCATGGAATATCTTCCCATTTGTTTGTGTCATCTTCAATTTCTTTCATTAGTGTTTTATAGTTTTCAGAGTACACATCTTTCATCTCTTTGGTTAAATTTATTCTTTTTACTACAATTGTAAATGGTATTGTTTTTTTCAATTTTTCTTTCTGTGACTTCATAGTGTATAGAAACACTACCAATTTCTGGCTATTAATTTTGTATCCTGCCACCTTTCTGAATTCCTTTAGTCTAGTTATTTTTTGGTGGAATCCTTAGGATTTTCTATGTATAGTATCATGTCATCTGGGAATAGTGACAGTTTAACGTCTTTACCAATATGGATGCCTTTTATTTCTTTCACTTGTCTGATTGCTGTGGCTAGGACTCTTAGTACTATGTTGAATAAAAATGGTAAGAGTGGACATCCTTTTTTGGTTCTTGACCTCAGAGAGAAGGTTCTTAGTTTTTTACCATTGAAGATGATGTTAGCTGTGGGTTTTTCATATGTGGGCTTTAGTATGTTGAGGTGTGTTCCCTCTTATCCCATTTTGTTGAGAGTTTTTATCACAAATGATGTTGAATCTTGTCAAATGCTTTATCTCCATCTTTTGAGATGATCATATGATTTTCATCCTCCATTTTGTTGATATGGTATATGACCTTGATTGATTTGTGAATATTGAACCATTTCTTGCATCCTGGGAATAAATTCCACCTGATTGTGGTGAATGTCTTTTTAATATATTGTATGTGGTTTGCTAATATTTTGTTGAGGATTTTTATATCTATGTTCATCAGGAATATTGGCGTGTAGTTTTTTTGTTTGTTTGTTTGTTTTTTGTGTCTTTGGTTTTGGTATTAGGATAATGCTGGCTTTATTTAATGTTTTTGGAAGCTTTCCTTCCTCTTCTGTTTTTTAGAATAGATTGAGGAGAATAGGTTTTAACTCTTTTTTCAATGTCTGGTGAAATTCACTTGTGAATTCATCTGGTCCTAGACTTATACATTTTGCTTTTTTTGATTATCAGTTCAATTTCATTACCTACAATTGGTCTGTTCAGATTTTCTATTTCTTCCTGTTTCAATTTTGGAAGATTGTGTGTTTCTAGGAAATCATCCAGTTTTTCCAGATTATCTAGCTTGTTGGCATAGAATTTTTTTAGTATTCTCTTATACTCTTTTGTATTTATGTGTTATCAGTTATTACTTCTCTCTCATTTCTGATTTTGTTTATTTGGGTCTTTTCTCTTTTTTTCCTGATGAGTCTGGCTAAGGGTTTGTCATTTTTGTTTTTTCAAAGAACTAGCTTTTGTTTTCATTGATTTAAAAAAAATTTTTTTAAATCTCTGTGTCATTTATTAATTTTTTAAAAGATTTTTATTTATTTGAGAGAGAGAGAGCACAAGCAGGGGAAGTGGCAGAGGGAAAGGGAGAAGCAGACTCCCTGCTGAGCAGGGAGCCCAATGTGGGGCTTGATCCCAGGACTTCTGGATCATGACCTGAGCCAAAGGCAGATGCTTAACTAACTGAGCCACCTGGGCGCCCCTCTATACCATTTATTTTTGCTCTGATCTTTATTGTTTCCTTTCTTCTACTCATCTTGGGTTTTGTTTCTTCTTCTTCTTCTAGTTTCTTCAGGTGTAAAGTTAGATTGTTTGAGTTTTTTCTTATTTCTTGAGATAGGCCTGTGTCGCTATGTACCTCCCTCTTAGAACTGCTTTTGCTGTATCCCAGGAAATTTGGTAACATTGTGTTTTCATTTGTCTCCATGAACTTTCTGATTTCTTCTTTGATGCTTCATTGACCCATTGGTTGTTTAATATCATGTTATTTAGTCTCCACATTTTTGTGTTTCTTCCAGTTTTTTTCTTGTGATTTTTTTCTAGTTTAATACTGCTGTTTTTGGAAAACATGCATGGTATGTTTTCAATCTCCTTAAATTTATTGAGGCTTGTTTTATTTCCCAGTATGCATTCTATACTGGAAAACGTTCCATGTATACTTGAAAAGAATGTATATGTTGTTGTTTTTGTATGGAATGTTCTGTATATATCTGTTACGTCCATTCGGTCCAATGTGTCATTCAAAGACATTGTTTCCTTATTGATTTTCTGTCTGGATGATCTATCTATTAATGTAAGTGGAGTGTTAAATTCCCCTATGTTATTGTATTACCATCAGTTTCTCTCTTTATATCCATTAATATTTGCTTTATGTATTCAGGTGCTCCAGTGTTGGGTGTGTAGATATTTACAGTTGTTATATCCTCTGGTTGGATTGATTCCTTTATCATTATGTAATGCCTTTCTTTGTCTTTTGTGACAGTCTTGTTTTATAGCCTATTTTGTCTGGTATAAGCATTGCTACCCTGGCTTTTTTTTTTTTTTTTTTTCATTTCCATTTGCATGGTGAATATTTATCTGTCCCTTCACTTCCAGTCTGAATGCATTTTTATGTCTGAAGTAAGTCTCATGTAGGCAGCATATAGATGAGTCTTGTTTTTTATCCATTCCACTACTCTGTGTCTTTTGATTGGAGCATTTAGGTCATTTACATTTGAACTAATTATTGACAGTTATGTACTTAGTACCTTTTAAAAATTTGTTTTTTGTTTGTTTTTGTAGCTCTTCTTTGTTCCTTTCTTCCTCTCTTGCTTTTTTTTAAATTTGTGATCAATGAGTATGTGTGGTGTTTTGTTTAACTTTATTTCTCTTTATTTTTTGTGTGTCTATCATAGGTTTTGGGTTTGTGGTTACCATGAGATTCATATATAACATAGTAATTAGCAGTCCATATTAATTTGATGGTCATTTAAGTTTAAACACATTTAAAATAAAACAAAAAAAGAAAAAATCTTCTTTTTCTTTTTCCCCTTCTTTTTTACTCTCTTCACACTTTATGTATATATTGTCATATTTTACATCTTTTTATTGATATTTTTATGTCTAATTGTGGTCATTTCTTTTCCACATAAAAAAAGTGCCTTTAATGTTTCTTGTAAGGCTGGTTTAGTGGTGATAAATTCCTTTATCTTTTGTTTTTCTTGGAAATTTTATTGCTCCTTCAAATGTGAATGATAACCTTGCTGGGTAGAGTATTCTTGGTTGTAGGTTGTTTTCTTTCAGCACTCTGAATATATCATGCCCCTCCCTACTGGCTTACAGTTTTTTTCTGAAAAATCAACTGATATCCTTGTAGATTTTCCCTTCTGGTAACTTTTTGTTCCTCTCTTGCTACTTTTAAGATTTTCTCTTTATCTTTATCCTTTGACATTTTAATTATTATGTGTCATGGTGTGGATCTTTTTGGGCTCATCTTGTTTGGAACACTCTTTGTTTCTTAGTCTTGTATGTCTATTTCTCTTCCTGGGTTAGGAACATTTTCAGTTATTATTTCTTCAAACACATATTCTACACCTTTCTCTCTGTCTTCTTCTTTGGGACCTGTACTGCAAATGTTTGTTTGCTTGATGTTGTCTAAGATCTCTTTATCCTCATTTTCAAAAATTCTTTTTTGTATTTGCTGTTCAGCTTGTGTGCTTTCCATTACCCTGTCTTCCAGATTGCTGATTCATTCTTCTATGTCCTCTAATCTACTGTTGATTCTCTCTAGAGTGTTTTTTACTTCAATTATTGTATTCTTCAACCCTGATTGGTTCTTTCAATATTTTCTCTCTCCTTATTGAAGGTCTCACTGAGTTCTCCCGTTCCTTTCTTCAACCTAGTGAGTGTCTTTACAATCATTACTTTAAATTCTTTATTAGGCATATTGCTTATCTCTGTTTTACTTAGTTCTTTTTCTTGTTCTTTCTTTTGGAGCATATTTCGTTTTCTCTCCATTTGCTTGACTTTCTGTGTTTGTTCCTAGGTTAGGTGAAATGGCTACTTCTCTCATAGTTGAAGGAGTAGTCTTGTGTATGGTGTCCCCAAAGCAGACTGTGTGTGCTTGGGGACTTTTGCTGGCTGGCTGGAGCTGTGGCTATATATGCTAGTAACCGTTTTTAACCAAGGTTTTAAAGAAAGAATAAAGAAAAAATAGTAATAAAATTTAAAAAGCAAAAAACCCAGAAAATAATAAAAGAAAGGAAAAATTTTTTAAAAGAAGAAAAAAGGAAGAGAAAAGAAAAAAGGAGATAAAGAAGAGAATAAAGAACAAAAACAAAAAGATAAAAACAAAAACAAAACAAGACAAACCTTAAATAATAAAATAATAAAGTAATAAAAATTGCAAAGAAAGAAAGAAAACACAAAACCACAACTTGTTTTCTGTGTCCCAGCACCATAGTGCGGCTGCTATGGTCTGTGGACCTTGGGCTTGCTGAGGTTGCAAGCTCACTGTGTGCTGGACCCTGCTCCAGTCTGGGCTTTTAAAGTGGAGAGGGAAGGAATGTTCTCACAGTTCCTCATCCCTTTTATACCATGGCTTTTTTCCTGTGCTCCTGAGCAACTAGGGCTGGTGTGGGCTTGAGGGTCCTGGGCTTGCTGAGGTCAGAAGCTCCCTGTGAGAACTGGATCCACCTGTTATGGCCTGTCCCACAATGGGACCCTTCAGTTATGGCACCTGAACTTGCCCCTTATGGCATCCAGACCCTGCGCAGGTCTGGGCTTTTAATGTGGAGGAAGAAAGAGGGTTCCTATTGCTCCTTGGCCCTTTTAAACTGTGGCTTCTTTTTCTGTGCCCCAGCACAATTAGGGCTGGTATGGGCTTATGGACCCTGGGCTTGCTGAAGCCATGAACTCACTGAGATGACCAACCTGTCCATTATGGTGTCTGAACCTTCTCTGTTCTAGGCTTTTAAGATGGGGTAGGGACGTAAACCATGTGTTTCTCTAGTCCCTCTGACCTGGAGAGGTTTTCTGCAGCTCCTCTGCCACTTGGTGGAGTTCTATTGTTGTCTGTTTTATATGCTAAACCATGGTTTGGTTTTTTTTTTCCTGTGCTCAAGGACAGAAGAATATGTTTCTAGTCCGTCAGTCCTATCCTTTCCCACTGCCATTTGCAGCACTGGCCGCAGGGCTTCCCTTTGCCTCTGTGTCTTCATCTCTCTTGCTGTTCTCTCTTTGGTTGTTCAGTAGCAGTTCAGTCAGCCCTCAGTTGTTCTTCAGGAGGAATTGTTCTATTAATGAGTGTAATTTAGTGTGTTCATGGAAGAGGTGAGTTCAGAGTCCTCTACTAGCCATCTTGAACCAGAACTAAATAATAATTTAATATTTGGTCATCAAAATATTTCATATCCTTAACAATTTTTTGTTTACTTATCATAAGGAAAGAATCTCCTACTATATTAGCAAATTTACTTACAATGTATTCCTGAATTCTATCAATTCTTTCTGTACATGCTTCTTTACATATAATAACAAATTTATGTGCAGTATATTTCTGAATTTTATCAAGCTTTTTTTGCATATTTCTTTACATATTTATATACAGGTTTATTATTACTATTTTTCTCTGATCAAATAAAATTTTTCATTATATAATGGCTTTCTTCATTCTTACTAATGGTTTTAAGTTTAATCTTATATTAATACAGCTGTCTTAGCTTTGTTATAGTTAGAATTTAATCAATGTATACTTCCATCTTTTAATCTCATTCTGTCTTTAATTTATACATTTATTTCATAAATAACATCAGCCCATTGAAGAGTTCATTTTTCATTGTTTCTTTTGAAATGTCTTCTCTTATTCTAATTACTTTTTTTTGAAAAGTCTTCTGTTATTCTGGTTACTTTTTACTATTTTGGAGATCTGTTTTACTCTGTTTTCTTTTAAGATTTTGTCATTTTCTTTGGTGATTTGTAATTTTACCACAAAATATTTAGGTGTAGTGCTTTTGTTTTTGCTTTTTGCATGTCTGCTTATATACATTATGCTTATTTTATTTGTAAATCCAGCTTTTATGACAACTGTCAACTATTACATGCTTGAATATCTTCTCTCCTTTATTCTATTTTTTTCCTGATGAGGCTAGGATTAAACATATGTTATATATTATTGTTTTATCCTTTATGTCTCTTACTTTTTCTTTCACATATTTCATTTTATTTCCTCCCTGTGCTGTATTCTACATAATTATTTGGCCTCAGCACAATGTTCACTAAATCTGTCTTTAGCTATGTCTAATCTGTTGTATAACTGGTTCATTCAGGTTTTTTTTTTAAATTCAAAAATTATATTTTTCAGTTCTAATGTCCATTTTTCATATATTCCTGACATTAATGTTTTTTATGGCCCATTCACTTATTATCCCATATTTTTTCTTTAAATATTTTGTCTATTTTATCTTATATTTTATATTTGATAATTCAAACAGTCTTTGGAGATCTAAATCTCATTTGTAGTAACTTTTTATTTTTTAAACAACCAAAAGAGACCCAAGACCATTTAATCTGGGCTCACAAACCTTACAGGCAGCTGTTGTATTCACATCAACTTGTTTGTCTTATGAGGATACAAGGAGCAATGTTATTCTCATCTGTTTCTTTCATTTGGGACAGAAAAAATTAAAGTGACTTAACCCATGACAGTTTACAAGTCATAGCAAAAGAGAGAAATAAACATGGACTCCATGTTCAGTACTTTCATAAACCACAAGTTGAATGGCCACATATATCTATAAATTATAGTCCTTTCTTGTCTCAGTTACATTAGAAGTGGGGTGGGGGAGTGGAAGGCATCTGTACTCTCAAACACCAATTGAACGAAGAGAGTGAACTACCTTATTGAACTTATCTTATTCATGCTATAAGATAGAAGTCTGTGAATCTTCTAGATTACTTAACCTTTGGTGTGTTTGTTCAGAATTTTCTTCTTCCTCTTTTTTAAGTGTATTTAGACTTATAGTATACTTTAAACTGTTATTTTATCTTGATTTTCCTTTGATTAATTAAACATAATAATTAAGTTTATGTATTTTATTTTACATGTCACTGTATAAAACTTGATTTTCTGTGTATAATTACAATTTTAGAATACAAGGTTGAAGAGTATGAGGACAAATATAAAGCCTTGAGCTTCTTATTTATGAAATCCATTAATGAAATCATTTTGGCTCATTTATATCAGAACAGTTGAGCTAATCACAACTTTATGACTGGGAAGTTAGGAATTTTTTCATTCACAGATGACTTGGAAAGTCAATAAGCCTATAAGAGATGAATTACTTTATGGTCACAGTCATATTTCCTATATACAACCTATGGCTTTTTATCTTTCTTGAGTGCCCTGTTAAGAATAACTGAAGCAGTGGTGCATAAAAGATCTTGACTTGTAATCTCAGAGACTGAGAGAGTATTCAAGAATTTAGTTGGACTATATCATCATCTTTATTTACTTACTTATTTATTTTAAAAGATTTTATTTATTTGAGAGAGAGTTCACACACCAGAGAGCGGGGGAGGGGAGGGCAGAGGCAGAGGGAGAAGCAGGCTCCCCACTGAGCAGGGAGGCCAAGGCAGGCTCCATCGCAATCAGGACCTGAGCCAAAGGCAGAAACTTAATTGACTGAGCCACCCAGGCACCCCATCGTCATCTTTATTAAATGATAGTTTTCAACATGGCAATTAGCAGAATCCTTTAAGATAGCAGGTAACTTTACAATATTTCTTCCTATGTGAAAAATTGTCCCCATATCTTCCTTAAAAAAAAACAAAACACCCAAATTTCAGTTAAAGGAATAATTATATAAATCTGTTGTTATGGGTTTCCGCTGTATTTGTTTATTCCACTAGGTATATTCCTGATG
Source organism: Leptonychotes weddellii (assembly GCF_054177405.1). Taxonomy (NCBI): domain Eukaryota; kingdom Metazoa; phylum Chordata; class Mammalia; order Carnivora; family Phocidae; genus Leptonychotes; species Leptonychotes weddellii. The sequence continues at coordinate 92,887,821 of NC_138378.1, forward strand.
TCTCATTGTTTTTGTTGTCCAGAGTTCACATTCCTGTTTTCAACAAATGAAGACTTATGTGGTTCCATTAAACCTAACCTTTCTAGGGAAACACAATTTAGAAGAAGGATGTATTTACTATTTTTGTCATCTTCATAGAAGACTTTATTACTCATTAAAAACAACAGTAAATTTCCAAGTGTTGTATACACTATTAGTACCAAAGTTTTTTGTAACTGTTCTTACAGACGAATACAAATAACAACGCCCTAAGGGGGACCTATCATTTTTTTACTCATGATCAATCGATGTGTATTGCACAGATGTAATAACATTTATTAAGGTGTATTTTAGATGGAGGACAGAGGGTGAGGGTATCAATATCCAGGTTCACAGAGTCCCTTAGTTTTCCATTTATGAATATCAGCTCTAACTCTTTTGTATATACTGTAGGAGTACTGCAAAAATATATTGAATATGGGGGAAAAAACCCACCAACAATCTGGGCTACATATGGAAGGTAAACAGGACACAAAAACAAAAGAATAGGACTGTGATTAATGGAACAGTGATTAATTTTGGAACAGTGATTAAGTTTTTTCCTTTTAAAAGCATTTTCAGTGTTTCCTCTGAAATTAGGGAAACAATATGCTTCTTCACCGTGTTGTGTTTTTCTGTTTGAGTTCCAGGAACAAATGACCAGTGCAGTCTTCTTTTTCATTTCTGCCCAAATCATGAACTTCCATTAAATGTGGCTCATTGCTTGCTCCTCATTATCAGGATTCATTATGAAGAATCATTATAGCTTCAACCTCCTTCCTTGAAGAGACTTTTTTTTTTAACTTCCTGAGATAAATCAAATCTACCTGCATTGTTTGTCTCTGCCAGGCTAGCTTATGTTTCTAGGATGTCCAGATATTCTGCAATCAAGGAGACTATTTCCTGCAGAAAAAGAGGAAGTGATGAAATTTTATTCATACAATTGGGCTACCTTTTTAATGCAGATCTATAATCTATAATATCATCTTTAACGGCTTTCCTGAAGTAGTATGTGAAGTCATTAAATGATAGAATAAGAGTAGGGCAAATCTCAAGGAGTTTTTAAGGGTAAATGTAAAAATGGCAAAGAAATATGGATAATTGAATAAATAAACAGCAGGCATAGCTCTTTGGGTATGATGGCCTCTTCATATAACTTATAGGAATGCAGTAGAATATATCACTAAGGCCATATGTGAACATAATATACAGAAACTACTAATTGATTCCATGAGATTATCTTCTTTAACTATGAATTTTTGTTCTGCTGGTGAATGCTATTTAGGGCTATTTCTAGGACTGGTTTTTATAGGACATTAAAATATATATAAAATGTCTGAATACCTTTTTTCATCCTCAGTAAATTCAGGTGTTTCTTTTAATCCTGAGTGCACAGTATGTGTAGATTCATAGATCATCTCGTTTCATAGAAAATCTTACTTGAATCCCTCTTTTTAGGCATACTTTATAATTGGGTTTAGTTATCAGAGATGCATGGAAAGACATATCAGGATAAGCTAAATATTTTAACCTCACTGATTGCGCATGATCATAAATCAGGAGGGGTGTTTAATAAATTCAGAGACAAATTCAAGGAAGTATTGATGACTACTAACATTGTTTAAGTTTCTTCAAGGCTGGTTTTAATCTTTTCAGGTGGAAAGGCTTACATACACATATGCATTTTAGGGTAGTAACTGTATTCCAAAAGCAAATTTAATTTACACAATCAAGGGGAGATAGTGGGAAAGGGAAATGGTAATAGAAAGAATGGAAAATGCATATGTCTGATGGTTATTTAATAATACCCTTAAACATAAAGTTTTTGGGGCTTCTGAAAGAAGAAACAGATTTCTGCTTATGCACCATCTCTAAGAGCACATTGTCAGATCTCCATACAGCGTCATAAAGTCTTATTAAATAATTGTTGCATTGATAAATTTCACCATCATGTTGACTGTTCTAATTTCAATTTCAGTGGACACCATTATATTCCCAGCAGTTAAAAGTAGATCAGAAAAACTGACAGCCTCTCATAGGTTCTACTAAATGCTACTGAGAGCAGTTAGTATTTTAAAAAGCTCTTTCTCTACCAAAAGGACTCTTCAGCATTAGATATGCTGGCAGGATAATAGTAGGCTTTATTACCATCAACACAAGACTGTCAGTATATAAGCAGAATCTTAGATGCTATTCCTATACATAAATACACTGTTAGCTTTTTTAAGCAGTGTGATTCACTGCCTCATGTACAAATAGCAAGGGCATCCAACGTGAGAAACCAACTGTCCGCCATTTACCAAACTTCATTCATTTTGTTGGAAACAGTACCAGCTTTCAAACTGCTAAAAATACCCTGTGACTAACTTAATAAAAGACAGTGCTCCCTTCCGGAATCTCAGTTCCAAGAGCGAGTCAAAGGGAGAGTAAATGTTCTATTTAAACTATGTTTCAAAGGCACCAACGGTGAAGTTCACACGTATAGTTGAAAGAAGTGACTAGTGCATTGTATCATTTGTCATAAAGGACATAGCTTTCAAAATTAAAAGCTTGTTTAAAAGAATTATGATAAAGGCTTACTGCCAGTAGGAAATGCCAATAAGCAAACAAAATTAATGCACATGGTAGAGCCAGGACAGAATTGTCTCCCTGGAACATAACTTCGTCATATAAGAAAATCTGATTGTTTCAATAAGCAATCATCTTTTTTTAATGTTCCATTTGTTTTTATTTGTTTCAATAAGCAGTCATCTTTCCATGTTCTTTATGCCCATGCAGAGACTGAATGTAGTTTCCTTTTCACACCAGTTTCATCCTTTTAACATATAATATTTAGAGTTTTGGCTTGAAGCATCCAGATATAATTATTCTTTTTCTGAATTTTCTGGATATCTCTGTATGCAGAACGCCTGGGTCTAGGGCAGGGTTATCCCTATTTTTCTAGGAAATATCTTATATATTTCAAAATTTAAATTTATACCAAACTGACTGTTGTTTCTGTTCTTTTTTCTTTTTTATATTATGGTACAGTATACATGGTATAAAATTCAATATTTTAACCATTCTAAAGTTTACAGTTAAGAAGCATCAAATACATTTACAGTGTTGTGCAATCATCACTGTCCATCTCGAGAACTTTTTCATCATCGCATATTGAATTCTGTACCCGTTGAGCAAAAACTCTTCATTATCCCCTCGCCCCAATCCCTGACAACCACGATCTTACTTTCTGTCTCTTTGAATTTTAACTACTCTAGGTGCCTCATAAAGTGGAATTATACCATATTTATCTTTTTGTGACTGCCTTATTTCACTCAGCATAATGGCTTCAAGGTTCATCCATGTTGTAGCATGTGTCAGAATTTCATTCCTTTTTAAGGTTGAACAATATTCCATTGTATTTGTATATTATTTATCCATTTATCTGTTGATGGACATTTGGGTTGTTTTCACCTTTGACTGTTGTGAATAATCCTGCTATAGAGTCTGAGTAGTTTATTTTATTCCTCTCATCTTAGTCATACTTTCTGCATTATATTTATTTATGTTGATAATATATTTTCTGTGGTGAATTATAAGCTCCTTGAGGACAGAGTCCTTGCTGGTCTTATATTTATAATCCGATAGCATACAGCATAATTTTTAGACATAATGAGTGTTAAATGATACCAGTTGGATCACTAAATGCATCTCAGATAAATTCTAGAGTTTGTTGATAGCTGCCACCATCATTAAAAACAGGGACAGAAAAATAGCACTTTTAACAGTGATTGATAAATTGCTCTGCTCTTTTCTTGAGTCTCTAGTTTCCTTTTAAGGAGGCTCAGAATAAATAGGGAAAAGGGACCCCTCTAGGCTATACAGATTAGTGTGATAAAGTATATTACTAAACCACTGAAACTAGTACAAAAATTATATAAATGTTATCAGCGTGAATCTGAAAGATATAACATTTAAGTTTCAGCCCGATTCAATGAGTTGATTAACAGCTTTCTTTGTGATTATGATATAAAATCTCAGTAGATGACGGACCCTATTTACCAATCTTGTAGTGCAGCCTTGCAGGTGAATTAAATATCTAACTAGTCTGCCAATAGCTATTTATTTATTTATTTATTTATTTATTTATTAGCTAGTAAAATTTTCACCACATTACTTACCTGTATAACATGACTTTAGAAATATTCTTTAGCAAGATTATGCATTAAGTGTTTCTGAATTTAGAGAAAGAGATAGAATTTAAAATATAATAACAATATAACCTACTGAGTACTTGCTCTGACCCAGATGCTGTACCAGGTACTAGCATTAATTATTTGATCATTACAGCTCTGTTAGGTTTCTGCTTTTATATCCCCTGATATATATTCTGAGGAGCAGCGAAGCCACTTAATTTATCAGTAAGTTTGGCCAAGAATTGAATCCAAGAATTGAATTGAGTTTGGACACTCAAATTCCAACTCTTTTTTATTATTAAACATTTTCTTTGTAATTAATCTATTCATGTATTTTTCAAAGTTTGTTTACTTTTTTCCCCCAACTGTATGATTTTTCTTTTTTTCCAAAATCTGTATCTCTGACCTGGATCTTGTATCTACACCCCTAACCTAAATCTGATTTCAGTCATTTTAATTTCCTGTCTCTTTGCCATAGATTGCAGATTAGTTTCCACTCATTGATCCAGATTATTGACTTCTGACTTCATTCCCTGTAGATATTATACCTGCTAACATTTTATTTATATGCAATTAAGTCTAAGGTTTTGGCTTCTTTTATTGCTTATCACTTTATTTGTGCTACCCCTATATCTTTCCCCATTTAAATTCTTTCCAGTGTAAGTATAGGTCTTCATTAAAGCAGCCAGGTGGAAATAAAATATTAAATATCATTCTATTTAAATGAGTCACACATTTTAGAGCAAGAGTATAATGAAATTAATCTATGACACATTTAAGCACCTTAATGCTTAAACTAACCTAGTTTCCTCCTAGTTTTGAGCAGAAGAAATCTGTCATAAGTCAGTCAGAAGCTTTTCTGTAGACTGTGAGATTCAGGTTCTTGTTTTTGAGAATTTAAGGGCAGATTGCTCTCAGAGCTCTTTAAAGTTCTAATATAACACAAGTCAATAGCCAGCTTACAAATAATCAGGAAAGGGCTCTGCTTGCTTTTCAAAATTTGCCATTTTTAATTCTTTTCCCTTTTTTCTTGTGGCTAATCAGAAGTTTTAGAAAGAACATCATGGCATTCTTTTTGTTTTTAAAATATTGACCTTCAGGCCAAAGTACTCCTTTTTTATTGAAGTATAATTAACATAGTCGTCTGTTAGTTTCCGGAGTACAACATAATGATTCAACAGTTATATACTTTACTCATTGCTCACCATGATAAATGTAGTTACCATCTGTCACCAAGCAGCATTATTACAATATATTCTTTGTAGTTTGTTTTTTCTTAGATTATCAGTGTTGCACAGATAGCTTATATTCATGATTCAACTCAACTAAAGATTCCTTTTGGTAAGAGTAGGAAATCAAGATTTTAATACTGTAAAAGCTTTAACTAGAAAAAATAATGTATTGCTTTTCATTTCTCTGTAGCAAAATAGTGTCATACTTTAAAAATTTCTCCCAAACTTACTATAGACATGAAATAGCATGATCCTTATCATCCTTTCACTCATTTTACTCCAAATATTTCTTTTTCTTTTCTGTAGCTACCAGTACTGAGTAGTTTCTTGTTCTATTTCAATTTTAACCCCTCATTATTGTTGGCATTTCTTATATTTTGGTCCTTAACTAATACAAATCCATGGTTCATTAACAATATAAACAATGGGAACTGTGTGAAGTGCTATTCTCCTTATGGATTTTGTGGGTGAAAAAGAGGTTTAGAAGAAACTATATCCCAGACAACTTTGTTTTTGTCAAAGCCTGTTACAAAGTGATATTTTCCTACCTTCAATGACCTGCTGAAAGAAGAACTATTAAAAAGTGTCATATAAAGCAGTCATTTTTATTCTGAAAAAGGCTAGCTTATGCAGTATATCAGAGCAAAGCTTCCAAGTGAGAAGAACATTATTCTTCTGAATGATGAAAATGAGCTCCTTTGTATTATATCTAATGGGAGGAAAGGAAAGACATGTAGGTTTCAGACTTACAGAATGTATATATTGCTGCTGAAGGCATGGACAGCTCGACAGTTGTGGGATTATTCTTTACCTAATGATCCATAGCCCATTTTATGGGTGTGATGCATTATTGAAAGATACCAACAAGGCAGAAATGGGAATTATGTGGACCCAATGTGGTAATCATGGGTAATTTATATATGGGACATTCTTGGTACTTAAAAAAATCTGTTGCTTAACTATAATGTATAGAATGGTATCAATACAAAACAAACCAACAAGTAAAGAAGGATAAAAGTATTTCAAGAGTTTATTCAAGCTAGAATAGAAAGACTGGTGTGGCTCTGTGTCTGCTGCATTATTCATCTGAAAAAGTCTTATGAAATGTGCAATCAGGCTTTTTGTAAAATGTGATAGAAACAGTGATCACAGATGTCAATTTCTCTTCCTTTCCTTCTTCCTTCCCTCTTCCCTCCCTCCCTCCCTCCTATCTATCTATCTATCTATCTATCTATCTACCTATCTATTATCTATCTATCATCTATCTATCTATGTTTTTTTCAACTATGGTCAGTTTATGGGTTATTTGAAAAAGTTTAACCAAAAAGTGGAGGTTACTTTGATTAAAAGTAATCCACGTAGGAAGGGTGTGACTATTTGCTGAACTGCTTTCTTTAATTAAATCAAGGTCTTGGAGTGATAAGGTTCTAGAAGACTAAAATCATTAGATCTCTTGTGGTTTGCAAGATGGTCCTTTCATACTACTCTGACAAAGCATATGTACTTACTAAACTGGTGATCACAACAAAAATCTACAACTTTGTTGAATTCCAGAATGTGCATAAATTGAGTCCAAACAGGAATTGAGCCAATGACAATGAAGACTACTTTCCCCATAGTCAGATGCTCTAGCTTCAACGGAATCATAGAGTTTGAGGAACTATAGAGTTTTTCTTTGAAAATGAAGTCACACAAAGGGCCTGCACAGACTCCTTATCAAAGATAAGATGGCATTATGACAATATTCTGAACATTATATGTCACCAAGGGAAATGCAAATTAAAACAACAATGAGATAGCATTGCACACCTATTGGAACAGCCAAAATCTGGAACACTGACAACACCAAATGCTGGCAAAGATGTGGAGCAGCAGGAACTCTTATTCATCGCTGGGGGGAATGCAAATTGGCCATTTTTAAGTAAAACTAAACACACTCTTGCTGTATGTTCCAGCAATTGTACTCCTTAGTATTTACCCACATGAGCTGAAAACTTACATGTTAATACGAAAACCTGCACATGGATGTTTATAGCAGCTTTATTCATAATTGCCAAAACTGGGAAACAACCAAGATGTCCTTCAGTAGGTGAATCAATAAATAAACTGTGGCTCATCCAGACAATAGAGTATTATTCAGTGCTAAAAGAAATGAACTGTCAAGCCCTGAAAAGATATGGAGGAACCTTAAATGCATATTACTAAGTGAAAGAAGCCAATCTGAGAAGGCTGCGTACTGTAGGATTCTAACTATAAGACATTGTGGAAAGGCAAAAAAATGGTTGCCAGGGGTGGAGGGTAGGGAGTGATGAATAGGCAGGCCACAGAGGATCTTTAGGGCAGTGAAACTACTCTCTATGAGTCCTTAATGGTGGATACATTTGTTCAAATATATAGAATGTACAACACCAAGAGTGAACCCTAAGACAAACTATGGAATATGGGTGATAATGATGTGTCAGTGTAGGTTCATCAGTTGTAACAAATGTATCACTCCAGTGAGGAATTTTGATAGTTGGGGAAGCTGTGTGTATGTGGGAGGAGGGGAGTATATAGGAAACCTCTGTATCATCTGCTTAATTTTGCTGTGAACCTAAAACTGCTCCTAAAAAAGTCTATTTTAAAAAATTAATATGAGATTTATGAGATGGCTGGAGAGATGGTAAATATGCAAAATTGAGTATTTTTCTTTGTTATAGCAGTAAGAGAGATATAAATGGGAAAACTATTCTATTTTCTCTTCCTAGCTTATTTCAATTTATCTTGTTCTTTGCCTAGCTTTTTAAGAACCTACTGCCTTCTTTCTTCGTCCACCTTTCATTTCTGACCTCACAATGCTGTCCTGGAGTCCTCTTCATTATATTTAAACATACATGGTTCTCCCTTAACCTCTTTTCCTGGTTTACTCACATCCTTTTCTTACCATCCTTTTATTTCATTGTCCTCTTTCCTACAACCAAAGGAAGCTAAAATACATTTTGGGAAACCATATTCCTCTCTCTTTCAAACTTAACAAAATCACAAAAGTATACCTGGTGTTGTATTTTTTTTAAATTGAATTGGTAAATATGGAGACATGGTCCACATATGTTCATTGAGCATACATTGTGTGCTACCATTGTGTGAGTGGTGTCACAGCTTTCTTCTAATAAATCGTATGGATAAATTAAAAAAAAAAAGCCATGATTTCAGAAAAGAATTCTAGTTTTTAATAGTATAAATAATAATTTAAGATGTTTCTTTAGACCATAAACTTTATGGTATGTATGTATTATCAGGTATTTGCCTTGTCCATGTAGCTGAAGTAAACTGACTAATGTGAAAGCCAGTCTCTACTTCCTGAAACATAGAGTATGCCTATAATTTTGACATAGATATAAGTCTTTTCAAATTACTGGCTTTTGTAACTTCTCAGGTTCTTATCTTTTGTGAAGTTGCTAAGCTAAATTTAAGAAAGTTTAAGCTAAAATTTGGAATGACTAGAGACTGGATCTTCCAGTCTTAGTTTTATGACCTAAAGTTATTTGAATTTCCTGAGCCTTGGTTTTCTTTTTTGCAAAGAGAGGCTCATAATAATACATACCATATTTGGTTTCTGTAAGGCAAAATAAGATAATTATTCCAAGGTCCTTAGTGCAGTGTGTGGAGGTAGGTTTTATTAATAATAATAAATTAGAAAATCTGATAGAAAACATTGCATTTACCAATAAGGAATAAATGTAAGATATCCAGATAAACTTCATAAGAAATGTGTAAGAGGAAGGTTACAAAACTTAATATGAGTAAATAAATAAAATCAATGGGCTTGGTTGGAAAGAGTTCATATTACAAAAGTTTATTACTTCCAAAGCAATATACAGATTCAGTACAATTCTAATAAAAAAATTTAAATGACTAAGAAGTGTAGGGTATACATGTCCTTAATATTTTATTATAATGTGAGTTTTATTTGATTCTCCAGTCAAATGAATTTAAATTAAACTTTGCTATTATTGATACGAAAAAGTACTAAGCATGAATTCAGCATTTGTTTAAATGCAGTAATGTATTTTTGTCATTAACATAGTTCTGGTGTATAGAAAATTATTCATAATGCTAGGTGCTATTATAATTCTTAGTGACATTTAGATTTCAAGAATGTGCACTTTGAAGTAAATTCAACAGAAATTGCAATGAAAGAAATGGTTAGTTAGAAACAATAAGACAACAAAGCCAAAAAAAAGCAAATAGAAAATGTTTGTGGTTCTTTTAAGGTCATTATTAGAATTAACTCATAAAGCAAATCTCTTATAATAGAAGATAATTAGGTAAAGTGTGTCTGGGAATTGCATATCTAGGAAGATCAGTTTTATTAGAAACTAGGCAGCTAAGAGGTGAAAGGAATCCATATAGAATGAGATCATCAATCACTGCATTATAAAGTGTTGAAAAGTCATACTTGAACATCTCAGCTGATTGAGAGATTTGGTTTAAACAGTTCTAAAGCTTTTGTTATATTACTGTTTTGTTGGTATTTTACTTATACATGTGAAGCATATTAGTTTACAACCTGCTTGGTGATGATATAAATAATTTGCAAAGAATTATCCAGTAAGATGTGTGAATTTTCAACACAAATGTGATTGATTAGGGAAAAAGATATTTGGGGATGAACACAGTTTCAGCCATACCTACTGGGTATAAAACTACAGGAGTGAATACCTTTATAAGGGCTGTTGTTTACCCTGAACATATCATCATCTACTACACAATTCTGTGAGACCTTAAACGGTTTGCCATTTGTGCTCCTCACTTTGGCTATGATGGTCTTATAAAGGTGATTTTTGTTTTTCTGCCTGTTTAAAAATAAATTTATAATGAAATTTGTAATGATTCTGCAAATTTATCTTCTCAATTATATGCTAGCTTAGCTTGTGTATTTGCTATTCAGAAGTTTCACAGTTGACTTTTATGTTTTTCTTCATGGATAATAAAAGGATCATGATAACAGATAAAAATTTATATTTCAAAGACAGGTGAATATTGACAGTTTCATTTGATTTAACCTAATACTGCAAGAAGAGCTATAACCGTATGCAAGCTTAAAACAACCGCAGACATTTTCTGTGCTCAGCTAAGTGATTGAAGGGCTTATTAGTTGTCATTTTTCTCAGGATTGAACATTTTCAATGAACAATCACATTTCAAAGATAAATACATTTTTATTATTTGATAGAATTGGTTCGATTAAAAAGAAACTTTGAGAGTTGGATGAAGAAAAAGGACTATAGAGACCTGAATCTTTTTTATTTCTAAAGATTTTATTTATTTATTTGACAGAGAGAGAGAGAGTATAAGCAGGGGGAGTATCAGGGGGAGAGGGAGAAGCAGACTCCCTGCTGGGCAGGGAGCCCTATGCAGGCTTGATCCCAGGACCCCAGGATCATGACCTGAGCTGAAGACCCCGAGACCTGAATCTTTGGAGAGTCAGTGGTAAAATATTAGTGATAAAATGAGTAACTTTACATGTGTCTTTGTTTACCAAAAAAGTCCTCTTGTTAATCTTTATTTGAGATAACAAAAGAAGCTATCCATTGGATTATTTCAATCCACTACTGTCTAAATATCTTGACCCACAATAGCCTGAAATGTTGAGGCAGACTTCTCGTTTGATCACATTTCTTTGAGGAAAGTTAACCTTTTTTATTGTCTAAGTGCTGGGGTTATAAAATCTGTTTTCTTTGATGAAGGAATCAGTGTCCACACTTTACAAGGATGTTCTAGCAGAGGATGACTACATTCTAAATTAATAATAACTCAAACCACTGAAATCTAGCAAAGGCTGACTCCCCCTGTTTTTTTGTTTGTTTGTTTGTTTTAAGAAGGAAAAGCCGACATGAAAATTAAGTGATTTATAGATTTGTATATTCATAGAAATGTCGAGCAAAAATGAACTTAGAAATGACCCAGCTCAGCTTTTTGGGGGAGTGGGGCTGGAAGGGGGGATGAGGAATTGAAGTATATAAAAGATGGTGATTATCTCTAGATCACTTACCTAGTGTTGGGGCCATGACACCAAATAAAGTCTTCTGACCTTACATCTTGTGCTAAGAAACCCTAGAAAATTCTGGAAATGTTCTGGGAAACCTCTAGTTGAATTAGAGACCTACACATGAGGTGATGTGTTTTAATCATTCTAATTGTAACTAAATTTGATTCCTTGGGGCTTGTTTAAAACTAAGTCTCCGTAAATTTTGGAGACTTCCTGAAGAACTGTGATCCTGGCAGTTAGAGTCCTGATCTGGTGAGTGATAGGGAACATGCAAATTCTCCATGTTGCTTAAACATGTTGAACAAATAACAGTTGTCAAGATGTTGCTTGGTTTCTTGGAGAGTTCCTAAGGGATGCCCACAGGATTACCTTGGTTGTGATCAAAGGAAGCTCTACACCTTCTAAATAGGAGGAGCTTCAGAGTAACAATCTGGTTGAGGGTGTTAAGCAGTATTGTTAACTTAGATTTTATGCTGATTTGCGATGGCTTGACATTGAAAAAACTGATGAAAATTACGGAGGTTAATCCTCCCCCCCATAGCCACCACTCCTACTGGTTCTGCTGCAATAAATATCATTGGCTTCAATCTAGGTCTCACTGGGTGTTGAACCCAAGGGTCCTCCAAGATTCTAGTCTAAGCAGTAGCTGCAGTATTTCTTTAGGAATGAAGTTTATTAACATTTTATTTGTACAGAACAATATGACCACACTTCTTCACAAAATAAATGTAAACTATGATTGAATCATCTTTTATTAGTACATGTATAAAATAGTTTTGTTTTGTTTTGTTTTTTTAAGAATTTATTTATTTGAGAGAGAGAGAGTGAGAGAGAGCATGAGAGGGGAGGGGGTCAGAGGGAGAGGCAGACTTCCCGCTGAGCAGGGAGCCTGATGCGGGACTTGGTTCCAGGACTCTGGGATCATAACCCAAGCCGAAGGCAGTCGCTTAACCAGCTGAGCCACTCAGGCGCCCTAAAATAATTTGTTTTAATTGTGTCCTTTAAAAAGTGTTTCACTCTCATTTGAATCCAGAGAAATGAGGAGCAAAGTTTCTGAATGGCATTCCATCAATCAATATAAGGTTGCTTTGCATAGGGTAGGTGGAGATAAAAATTGCTTCTCAGAGGAAGTTTTATCAGAGCAATAAGAAAAGGGAGATGTGATATACAGTTGGTTAGCATTTAAAAAGTACTGGATGAAAGCCTGAAATAAAATGTTTGCACATTATTTTGACCAGGTCATCTATATGTTTAACCACCTAATATCAAACTTTTTAGAGGTGATGGGAATGGAAGTGATCCCAAGTTAGAGGCTGAGGGGAGATGGTTTGTTTTAGTGTTCTTGGGCTTGGCAGAGTATGGTATGGGGCTCAGAGCCAATCTATGAAGGCTCTAAAAATAAAAAAGGGTTTTAGCTAAAATTCATGTCTTTAAGTATTACTATATTCAGTTAAGAAGCAGCACACACCTACTTCACCATGAAGAACTATTTGCGAGAGCAAATATACCCACCACAGGTGACCTCTCAGCCTAAATGTGTCTTTTCTTCCATACATTTACAATACCATCCGTAAAACATAGTTTTTCCTCCTTTTTTTTTTCTTGATTTATCTTTAAAAATAAGTGCCCTGAGCTTCCGAGTACTCAGTGATAAATGAGGTTGGATTGCAGATGTGCATTCTTTGCTAAAGTAGAAGTGTCTTGTCAGAGTTTTCTATAGAATATCTGACATCACTATTTAAGGAAACTTAGGAATGTGCCTTCTGTTATTTTTAGAGATGTAGCAAGGATTTCTTTGAAAGAACCTTCCACAGACACTGACACTGAAGTTGCAATAACTTTGAAAGCAAGAAATGAAAAATGTTCAGAAGAGAAAACAGTGGCCAAATAAGAAAAAAGAAGTTTTAGGGGATTCCCTGGCATCAAAAAGCATTTATTATCTCATTAGTAATCACATAAGTAAAAATTAAAAGCATTTTTTGGCCTACTACTTTGATAAAGGCAAAAACAAAAATGCTATACTACTCGTTGTTGAGGGAAATGGGCACTCTCAAAACATCTAATGGCAATTTGGCAGTACCTAGAAAAGGCTTTAGAAATGTGCTTAATTTTAGACTCAGAAAGGCTTCTTAGAGGAACTTAAGAATTTGTCCTAAAGAAATAAAGATGTGCGAAGATTTTCATTATAGTTTCTTTATGTTATTGACAAATATAAATAACCTGCCTGTCCTGTAGTAGAGATTGACTACATAAACTCTGATATAATACATACAACACAAAATGAAATTCTACTAGAATATTAAAATTATAGGGATGATTATTGACATAGAAAGATTTATATATTAATGATAAAGCAGGTTAAAAGAAGTAGTATGAATTAGGGGCGCCTGGGTGGCTCAGCTGGATAAATGTCTGCCTTCGGCTCAGGTCGTGATCTTGGGGTCCTGGGATCAAGCCCTGTGTCAGGGCTGCAATAAATATCCCTGCTCCGTGGGGAGCCTGCTTCTCCCTCTCCTTCTGCCCCTCCCCCCCTGCTTACGCTCTCTCTCAAATAAATAAATAAAATCTTTTAAAAAAGTAGTATGGATTAATAAAATGTCCAGTAGGATATAGAAGTGGTTTTCTTTTTTTAAGTAAGCTATAGATTTTATTCTGATTTCACCGCATTTTCTGCTACTGTCCTTTCTTCGTTTGCAGAATACAAACCAGGATATCACATTACATTTAGTTATCATGTCTGCTTAGTCCCCTCCAATCTGTGACAGCTTCTCAGTCTTTTCTAATTTCTCATGACCTTGACACTTTTGAAGGGTAGTGGCCAAGTGTTTTGTAGACGGTCTCTCGATTCTGATTTATCTGATGTACTTCTCATTAGACTGGGATTTTGAGTTTTGGGGAAGAAGACCACAGAAATTAAGTGCCATTCTCATCTCATCCTGTCGGTAGGTACATGACAGCAACCTGACTTATCACTGGGGATCCCAACTGTGATTGCTGGGTTTAAGGTGGCATCAACCTGGATTTCTCGAAGAGCCTGGTTTCAGAGCCTGTGCTCTTAATTTCTCTGTAATGCAGACCCCTAAGTCCTTACCTTAGGAACAAGTGTTCTCTAATCAGTTGATTGGTAGAAACTGAGCAAGCAGAATTTTCTTGACAGAATTTCCTAGATAAGAGTGTTCTGGTGACAGGAGAGGAATGGGTGGCCACTCTGTATGATATTGCTTTCCCAGAAATGTGGCCACTGGACTCATTCCTGACTCTTATCAATTCTTCCTGTGCCCAGAACTGCACTTTGGTTCACTCTCTGAAAAACAAAAATTATGAAAATCGGCTTCTAACATTACCTCTTGGAAGTCTGGCAATACTGAGATAAGAAAGATACTAGAATTTGATTACATTTTTTTGCACACCCAGAAGTTAATTTCCTTAACTTATAGAGAACTGCTATAAATGTCTAACCAAAAATGGGCAAGTGATATATTAAGATAATTCATAGCAAAGGAAATATAAATGTCTTTTAAACATTTGAAATGATGCCCAGGTTCTCAGTAGGATAAATGTTAAGTCAAAATTACAATGATAATATTTAAAAATTATTTGATAGGAAAGACCAGAATGCCTCGTTGCAAACTATTTTGACAAGGGTTTGGGAAAGTAGACACTTCCCATTGTTTATGTTAAAGTAAATTGGCTTAACTACTATTGAGAGCAATTAGACATTATGTTTCACAAAAAGAAATATAATTTTTTTGACTCAGTAATTCCACTTCTGTGTTGTGTCTTTAGTATGTATCATATTTATATAATACAGATATGCTGGCATGTGTATAAAATGATTTATATGTAATAATATTTTTTGTAGCAGCAGATTAGTTAAATAGTTTCATCAGCATACAGTGCTTAGCTAAGAACTTTATGTGTACTAATAAAGGAGAATCTCTACAATATTTTAAGTTAAAAAAGCCAAAAACAAAAACATAGAGCAGAATGACAGATATGCCGCTGTTTGTTCAAAGCTAAATATTTTATGTGCCATTTAATGTGTGTAGGCTCTTTCTGGTACGATATATATGAAATTAGTAACAGTGGTTATATCTCCAGAAGGGAACTGGATGGCTAGGGTCAGAGGTGAATGGAGTCTTATTTTTCACTGTGTACCATTCTGTGCCTTTTGAATTTTATACCATGTATATGTATAACCTATTAAAAAACAAATAAAAAAACCAAGTGACATTTTTATAAAACAACATCTACCACCTCTTTTATTTTTTTAAGATTTTATTTATTTATTTATTTGAGAGAGGGAGAGCAATCTTCTCTTGCTTTGGTATACTTGGCTTATAAATGGTTGATAAGACTTTATCTTATTGTTAACCATTTATGCTCCTCAAGACAAGGAAACGACTGTTTCATGATGTTTCCAGGGGTCTCATGTCCTATGTGAAGCATTTCTAAGACATTCTTCTATAATATGTTCCCAATATTCAGATATTTGTTCTTCTCTCTTTCTTAGTTTGATGCCCAATCCTAGTGATGTCCCCTTTGTGATGAATCTGTCCTATGGATTCCTTAGATATCCATCGCTGCTCCTCTATGCTGGACCCTCAGCACATCTTACCTCAATTTCTGCAACAAACATTAAAAAAAATTTTTCTAATTCTGACTCTTCCATTACAGATCCATGCTCCACACCCATTACTTCATGACTAATTTGCTCTAAATCCTGCTTTTTTCTGTCATGCTTTTTCTGAGAAATCCTGCAGTGATTCAGATGAGAGTCCAAAGTCATCCAGTTTTAAGGAGTGTTCATAATCACTTCCACTCTCTTACCTAACAATCACCAAGACTTGCTAATTTTGCTCTCAAACTTTCTTTTCTCTCAACACAGTTCCTTTTCTGCAGAGCACACATTACTTAGGTAGATACGTAGATAGAGTTATAAATATACAACTTTACAAATATAAATATATAAATTTGTAAATATTTATTCATAAATATTTAAATTCACAAATTAAAACTATTTGTATTCAGATGGACAAGAGTTAGAATTTTTTTTTTGTCTCTGACTAAACTATAAACTTACTAAAACCCAGACAAGTTATTTAATCTCCTTGAACTTCAGATACTTAACTCTGATGAATTCTGAGGATTAAATGATATAAAACATTTAAGTTGTCTAACATTCTCTGGCATAGAATACCTAAAAAATTCATGCATATTTTTTGATTTTAGGTTTTGTTTTCTTTTTTCCTGTTTTTCAAACTGCAGTAGTTTGTACTCAATCAGGAGACAGAAACCATGCAACAAGTAGTAAAGTTAATATAAAAAATTACTATGATAAAAGAAACTATGGGATATAAAGAAACTATATGTTACCCTAGGGTTGAGGGAGAGTAACCAAAGAAGGACAAACTTGGAAGAGGCTCACTCCTTGTTGGAGAAGATGGAGTTCCGCCCGCTGGGTAGCAGAGATGTTTACTGGTTTGGCCTGGGCAAGCACTGGGCCAGGGAAGCAGGCAGGCCAGCAGGTGGTCAGCAATTGGTGATGTGGATGGGCAACAAGATTGGTGCCAGCCAGAGTAGAAGGCCTTTAGAGTGTGCAGGCTTTCACAGGTGTGGGGCTTGAAGGACTTGGGTTGTGACCCTCCAGGCCTCAGTATAGTCCGGAAGCTAGGAGGGCAAAGCCTTCAGAGTAAAGGTTGTGTGTGTGTGTGTGTGTGTGTTGGCGGGGGGTGGGGGGGTGGGGGGTGGGGGTGTCTGGCTTCTATATCTATAGGACTGAGGAAAGGTTATTGCTAGTTGTAGCTTGCAAGGCTGTAGTGGGACTGTGTTCTAAGCCAGTGGCTGGGACAAACTCAGCAGGATGATTTTACCCTCATAAGGCTGACCCCCTAGCCTATACAGGAAGTTTTGGAAGGCTCCATCCTCTCGTGATGTCTTTCTAGTGTCTCCTATTGAGAAAATTGATCATTATGCTTACTTTATAGGAAAAGGTTTCCAGGAATTCCCTTGCTTATCACAGAGCATATAAGGAAGGGTCCATTTGAAGCTGAGAAATAGTAAATTGATAACTGGCACATTAGCTATACTATAAAATCAGTTAACTGTGTCTTATTAAGATGTAATTTTTCCCCATCATATTTTATCTGAAAAGGTGACAGGCTTTCCTTATAGGCAGTGGTATTTTCAAATGATTAACCAGGAATACAGCTTCACTTTGTAATAGCTGAGTCAGTGTTTGACCACAAATCCAAGTTTTATTTATGGAATTTAAATGGGTTAGTACCATTTTGTGTGTTGGTTTATTCCAAAGAAAAAAGAAATGACACTCTGAAAGGTTTGAACATCAAGAATACATTTGAATTATCCAGATAGTCTTTCAGTGGGCCTTAAATTTTTTTAAACTATCATTGGTTGCTTTTTTGTTGCTCCATTGATCTCTGCTAATAAATTCTCCTGTTACTCCCTTGGCAGTAAGCAGACATGCTCCCACAGCAGGCCGTAAAACTTCAACACTTTGCCATGATCTTAGATTTCTATTCCTTTTAAGCACATGGTCTTATTTCTTTCTGCTTTGGAGAGAGCATCTGGTCTTTTTTCTTAGTTTGACTCTTATTTTCCGCTGTTGCTGTGAGAACCGTATCTTACAGATTTGAACACATCCACTGCTCATCAAAATATGCCAAGGCCAATCAGTGAAGTTTGAATTTTAGGTTTCTCTTCTTGTTAAAGGTACATGGCATACTTATAGCCTCTAGGAGTCCATCTAGTGGGAGGTATCTTTACCTTTTCATTCTTTGCTGGACTCATTTTTCTGTCCCTTTCTGTCCACAGCTGGGAGTCACCTCCCACACACAATTTGACTTCATCAGCCTGGTAGGTCAGTGACCTCTCACCATCTCTCTTTCGCTGTGGAGGCTACACTAGGTTGCTGTGAAATAGAAGAATGGATTTGAATTCCTGGACCTACCACCTATTAATTATGCTATTTTCTGTAAACTGAGGGACAATTTATGTATGCAAAAATGCTTTGCACAAATTATAAAAATTAAATTACAAAAATGCAATACAGGGATACTGGATGATATTATTGAGGATGATAGTGATGATTTTGAGGGCTAGGATCTTTATGGGTACAGTGAACAAGCCCCTTCTAGGTCAAAATTTTCTAGAGAAAGTCCACATTAAACCTTTACTTTCTGCTTCCAGGGAAGAATAGTTCCAATTTCCTTTTAGCTCTTCTGTCCTGCTGCTCCACCCCCCCCCTTTTTTTTTTTTTGGTATGTGGTATGTCATCCATGTTTTTTTCTGGGACCTACATAAAGCAGGAGATAATACAATTTTAGTACAGCTGGTTTCTGGGTCAATTTTGATGTCTCATATCTAGTAAGTTTCCAATTTAATAAGGTAGAGTGAAATATGTTTATATTGATTTTTAAAAGACAGAGCAAAATGAGAAGAATTATAATTTAATAGATCCAAGAAGTATTGGAAGAGGGAAACTACAAGTAGCTAGTTTAAACTGACATTGATACCCACTGAGATGAAAAGAGGAGATTTGAGACCACCCCATTTTCGTGTTGACCAAAGGGTTATAAACTTTTCATCTTCATAAATGGATTTCATAGTAGACTTTTCATGTGTAACTATATATAAGGTCAATAATTCTATCTTTTGTGAGCAAAAACTTACTTATCAAGCCCCTACTTTGTGCAACATACTGAGGTTGGTGTTTTAATCTCCACTCATATTTGGAATAGACATAGTTATGCCCGATTTCTAAATGAGGAAGTACAAATGCAGGTTAGCACTTTGTGTAAAGCTACAAAGATTGTATACCCAGATCAATCTTTGGTCCTGCTTCTCTTAACCCTACGCATCTTTAGATACAAGAAACAGGGATTATGAACATAAAACAACATGGGTAGAAATAATATGATAAATGAGAAGAAACTGCCTTCATAGGACAGTAATTCTCAAGCCAAGGGAAATTCTTTTCTTTTTCAAGGAAAATTTAACTTAAGGAACTCCAGTGTTGACTCACATTATTTTGATAATGTTACAAATGCACAACGATGAAGCGAGGTATAAATTTCTTATGTTTATGGTTCTCATTCCACTTCAAACCAAACCAAACCAAATGTATAAATTAAGTACTAACAAAATTAAAAACCAATGGAACCCAAGTTGGAAGTACTATATAGTGTGTTAGATTATATTTTGTGGCAATCAAGTTGCTATTTGCAATGAGAGTACGATAGCAACAGGTAAGGCTCATGTCCTTGTATGTTCACAGTACCTACATGGTTTTTATTGGCTCAATTCTCTCATCCCTTTGTTCTGTTTGACGTTGTGACACTTTTATTTTGTAATTTATGATGTTGTTTTTCCTTCTCTTTTTATCAATATATTATTTTATAGATTAAGCACAGTTCTGTTCTTTAATTTTTTTTCATAATAGTACGTGTTTATAGTTTTAAAGTTCAGAGGGATTATGAGGATTACAACAGAAATGCAGCTTCTGTTATCCCCTTATCTCCTGACCCCAGTTCCAAATCACTTTCAACTCTATTTTAGCTGTCTTTATCTTGATATTTACCCCCTGCTGTAGAGACGGTAAGCTGCCTGTATAAAATCCATCCTCCTTCTCTTTTGTTAACTAGTGAAATCTCAGTTTTGTTTAAGTTGACAATATGTCCAGCTAAAAAAACTGCATTTCCCAGTTTCTCTTGCAAAAAAAGCATGGCTATCACATTGTCGGATTAGTTTTAAAATTTGCTTTGAATGCTCTTTTTTGCTTTCTGTTCTTCTTCCTTCCTCCAGCCTGGGATGCAGATGTGATGGCTACAGCTTCAGTAGTTACTTTGTGATTGACCTGAGAAAAAGGCTACAGGATCACAGAAATCTTAGCTCTGACATTGAGCCGCTGTCCATGACTGGACTGACTGCTTCTGTATTTCTTGTTATGTGAGCAAAAAACAAAACCCCATTTGTTTAAGCCACTATTGATTGCAGAAGAATTACATCTAAATCAATTAATAGATAATTAAATCTATTTCTAAATCTATTAATCATTCCTAGGTAATGCTTACTCTATTATGTCTTATCAAATTTAAACATTATTTAGCTCCCAATATGGAAGAATTGATGTTATTTTTCTGTCCAACCAAACTACATTAGGTTATTCAATTTTTTCCTATATTTTTGTATCACATTATTTGTTTATATTAATTTTCAGTAATTTAATGAATGATTTAAAGAATAATAGTAGTTTTACTCAGTCCACAGCTAAATAATGTACTATGACAATATTTATTTCTTAAACAATTTTCTGTTTTTCCTGGAAATAATTATTTTGTATAATTGATTCCTTCTTATTATATTTCCTTATCACTAATTCTTCCCAGTGTCTCCAATGGAGCATTATTTTCTATATAGTCATGTAAGTAATCAAGTAGTTCATATTTCTTTCCTGGAGACATCCCTTCTGGAGGACTCCATCTTGCTCTCTCACTCTGGACTGGCTGCCTGCTAGCCTCTGCATGTGGATTATTCTTTCTCCCTTACTTTGGTGAAGAACATCATTCAGTAGCTTACTGAGAAAGGGCACAGGGAAATTTGCTCATCTGAAAATATCTTTATCCTAATCTCATACCATTTAATGGTTATATGGGTTTAATTCCAAATCGAACAGAGAGTGTTTTATTTAGATTTTGAAGGTATTTCCACAGACTTTGAGTATTTAGGTTTGCTTTTAAGAAGCCTTTATACCTTTAAAAATAAACTGTTCTAATTCCTCACTTGGATTCTCCACATTTCCAATCCTTTCATATGTAGTCTTTTTTTTATTGATTGTGACTCTTCGAAAAGTTCTAATATTCTTATACATTTTTCCTTCTATTGTCTACATTTGTTGTCTGTTTATTTTCCTTTCTGGAGTTTTATAGTTTCCTCATGTTTGGATGCTTCGGTTGACTTTTGCCCACTCTTTTAGCTCCCAAGATGTCTTTAAAATTTTGTTTATCTTACTTTAAATAAAATACTGTTCTTATTATGTGCAATGTATTGGTTATTTCCAGAATTTGCATGGAGAAAAATATAGCCTCTGTGAACCTTGGTGTATAAGTATTTGTATAAACAAATGCTTTTATTTATCTTGGATAAATACCTAGGGGTAGAATGGCTGGGTCATATCATAGTTATGTTTACCTTTTTAAGAAATCATATCGAACTGTTTTCAAAAGTGGTTGTACCAATTTATATTCTTCGAAGACTACTTCAGGAACATTCCTCTTGTGTCAGGTCTCCAAATCATCTTTTCACAGTCTATTGATTCTTGATGCTCTTTGCCCAAATCAAAACAAACAAACACCCTACAGA
This sequence comes from Leptonychotes weddellii, assembly GCF_054177405.1. NCBI lineage: Eukaryota > Metazoa > Chordata > Mammalia > Carnivora > Phocidae > Leptonychotes > Leptonychotes weddellii. The sequence continues at coordinate 92,909,657 of NC_138378.1, forward strand.
ATTGTTTAAATTCCCTTGTACTTGATCTCTGTCTATGGCAAACCTACGTTCTCTGACTTAACAGCCTATGTCTGGCTTAATAGTTTCTTTGGGCACATAGCCTCTTAGTGATTTCTAATTCCATATTTTCTATATATGCTGTATTAGGCCCCCATGAAATGAAACTTCTTATTAAGAAAAAAAAAAGCCACCCAAATTTTTATACAAATAGCCATGCTAAGCAGGTTATGAAGATAGGTTTCAACATGGAGAGAAAAAATTTTCATTTGCTTAGCAGATTGGCATGTTTTGATATTCAGTATATTTACCCTGAAAGTCAGTCTGAAATTATGACTCCTTTTGAAATAAGAGTAAATCTGAAAATACCTTGAAAAATATATATCTAGCCAAGAGGCTGGAATAGCTCCAAGAAGTAGCAGCATGTTCTAGAACTGACAGGTCTAGAAGTATAGGTTTGTCAGTGTTTCACGTGAGAAATTATATTTTCTATTCTCTGTCACCTGGTGATCACATGCATATACTATATGCTTATATAATACATATGTGTATATAATATATAAATAAAACATATGTATTTGTATTTAACTCCTATATTTGTGTCTATATTACATACATATTTTCTTAAAATTCAAAAAAGCAAGTAAAACTATCTGCAGAGTATGTTTCTCGTATTTTAATTTTTAGTGTGAAAATACCAAAATACTTAGATGTTTTAAAAATTGACTGAAGGACTAAAAATTACAGTAATCATTGAGCTTCAGTGTGCTCTTTCTAGGACGGCAATGATAAGGGTTGGATGGGCAGAAAGAGGATCGATTTCTGTCCTTCAATTTGTGCTGGACCCACCGATACCCTTGTTGACCACCCATGCAGCATTCACCCTGACAGTCTAGAGGGTGAGGTGTCTCTAGAAAACATGGCCTTTCTTGGGGCGCCTGGGTGGCTCAGTTGGTTAAGCGGCTGCCTTCGGCTCAGGTCACGATCCCAGGGTTCTGGGATTGAGCCCCACATCAGGCTCCTTGCTCAGCGGGGAGCCTGCTTCTCCCGTGCCTGCTTCTCCCCTGCCTGCCGTTTCCCCCTGCTTGTGCTTGTTCTCTGTCTCTCTGTCTCTCTGTCTCTCTCTCTGTGTCAAATAAATAAATAAAATCTTAAAAAAAAAAAAAGGCCTTTCAATAGACTGTAAAGTTTTAGAGAAACAGATAACACCTCATTCTATATAGACACACTTTCCATATTTTTTTTAATTAATGCTTTTTGCCTATGATGATAGCTGATGCTATCATTCTGGACGTCTCCTTTTTCAATAATTAGACATTTATGATATATTATATCGATAAGGTACTGACCTACCAAGATATAAAGCTGAGTAAGAATGTTCCTGGCCTTCCAGGAACATCCAGAGCTCACAGGTTAGGAGACAGGTTCTTCAATCCACTCATTTTCTTTTTTCTTCTTCTTCTTTTTTCAATCCACTTATTTTCTAATTAAATTTCTCAGGTACCTAAAGAGTTTAGGTGCATGAGTAGTGAATACCACCATACATCATCTAAAAAACAACAGAGCTTTGAGGAAAACAAAAACACAGTAAAAATTATGCTGGGTTCTTGATCTTTGCCTTTAAGTAGTACAACATATAAGGAATTTAATGGAAGCTTAGATATAAATTAGCTGATAGATGATGTCAACCAAGGCCTGCTTGACTTCTAACATCTTTCATCTACCCCATACTCATTTCACCTCAAGAAATATGTGTATCCCTCAGAAGATTAACATTTTTAGTAACCAAAAAAATACTAATGACAATAAAAATAACAGCTAATACTTATTAAATGCTAACTCTATGTCAGACACTGTTCCATTGCTTTAGATGTATACACTTATTGATTTATCAGTTCTGTGTGAAGTAGTTCAACAGATATTTTCATGTGTGAAATAATTTATCAGATGCTTTACTAAAAGCACATTTTGACCTGGGTGGTTAAAGAAGATGAGAACAATGAATACCTGGGGTAAGTGCATGAAGAGACAGAACAGGGACTTCATAGCAGTACTGGGATAACAGGATGTAGGGAGAGGAGTGGGGATCCAAACATACACTGTCAATTTCACAGTTTTGCTCGAACTGTTCTGAGAGAAATAACGAACTAGTCACCCTTGGTGACCAAAAGCAACCATCTTCAAGTTGCAGCAGTAGCCACCTGATAAAGCAGTTTTTCTAGGAGCAGAGTGCAGGAGTAAAGGGTATAAAAGTCCCCTGCAGTTGATCCAGATCTTAACTGTGACTAATTTTCTCTGAATCCAGCCCAGTGTTTTGATACATGCATTATTTGCTACCAGGAACCTTAAACCTCTGACCAGACAGTAAGGGGCTTACATAGTCTTCAAAAAAAGTCAATGATGGTTTGTCTTTTCCTCTGTCTAGGATCGGCAACATAATTTGTGGGGCCCAGGGCAAAATAAAAATGTGGGGACTCTTGTGCAAAATGCCATTAAGATCTTCAAAATGGCAACAGTAGAACTTTAAACCAAGTGTGGGACCCTGCGCAACTGCTCATGAAGCTACCCCCTATCCCTGTCCTTGACAAATTACACATTCTGCAGATGCCACAGACGGCATGTGTGTCTCGGTTGCATACGACAAAATGCTGGGTTCTGAGTGCAGGGCCACCTGTGAATTTGGGTTTGAGTGACATCAGTACCCTCCAGGAGCTATCTTCTGAGACCAGATACCACATCAATCTCTGGGACTATTGTCCATAGTAAACCTCTTTTTAATTAAGTGTATCACTTCTCTTCCAGTGTTTTGATACCCCAGGTTAATTATTTGGGAAGGTTTATCACTCTGGGGTCCGGCTTAATAGTATAATTCTCATGACAGGTAAGAATACACCAACCCAGCAAGTAGGATATAGAGAAGCATATGAATTACTGATGGCCTGAAACCTTCCACTCCCTTAAATTTTGCTGATTATTGGGTTCCCTTTTCAGAGGCAATGCAACGAGCTGCTATTAGCTGTGAGTTACAGCTCTCACTTCTTAATTTGGATGGCTGCTTGCCAGGTGACCTCTGCAGTAGTAAAAAAAATTTCTGTTGACTTCAGAGCTAATTTAAAGTAAAAGTGTACTTGGGCTTTTAATCAGACCCGGAGACTGGGAAGAGTGGTGACTGGAACATAAAGAAGCAGACTCCATATCAAAAATTCCCTCGTAGGGACACATTCTGTGTCCAGTTTATTTAAAATGGCTACTTGAGTGAGTCTTATTTTCCACTGACTTTGTTTAACTCTGGCAAGGTACATAATGTCAAGGGCCTAATTGCAATTCAGTGGCCTGCATTGCATAACTTCCCTAATTGTTTAACTGGTATTCCTCTTACTTCTCAACTAGAGCTTCTCAAGTACCATGTTTTATAAGAACTTGCTTTCTTAATATAATAGAATGTTAGAAATGAGTTACTTTTATTTCTGTTCTATCCAAGAAACATCTATAGAACTGGTTTTCCATAAAAGTGCTCTGGGAAGTGTTGGGCTACCAAAATGAGTAGGTCCTAATTCCTCTTACCATTCAAAAAGCTGGTAATACAGTGAGGGAGAAAGAATAAAATCCAGACAAAAATATGAGAAAGGGGCTGCTCTGATGGGAATTAAATGTTACAGGAACACAGAGGGAAGACTGATGATTTAATTAATTCAGCAATATTAAGATCCTACTGTATGTCTTCCACTTTACTAAGCATAGAAGATAAAGCAAGCAAAGAAGGTATATATGGTCCCATTCCCACTAGGGAGAATAAGAGCAAACAAATAGTTCTTCCTGGAGGAATGAGAAGCCTTCATGCAGGAGACAAGAGTTGAACTAGGTCTTCATGCTTAAATACTCTCTTACTGGGCCAGCACGGGACAGGAAAAAGGGAACAAAGGAGAGTGCTCTCTGTATTCAGGTAGCTATGTTTTAGTGAGTTGTGGTAATTCCTTTCTATGGGGTCATTTATTTCCAATGCCTTGGGTCTTTCTCAGTTTTAGCGCACACAGTAACTATATTCCAGTCCAATTTCCCTTTGTTTCATGGGGGGCTTAATTCTTTATTGTGTAATTAGTGATCCATCGACAGATAGCCAGTGTCCGTGGTCTTTGCAGGTGAGTGCATGCTGGGCTAAGTGTGGGGATAGCATAGACGTGGGGACATAAGGAGTGTCTTCTCTGTCCTGGAATAAGTTCTCCCTGTGTACGACTAACAGGCCCATTGGTGTCTGCCGGAATCTTTCCTGCTGCCAGAGAGATACTAAATATGTAGCCTCAGCAGCATAGATCAAGTAGATGAACTTTTAGGGAAATGAGAGATTTTACATTTGTAATGTCAGCAAAGGAAAATAGGAGGTATAAAGTTCCTTCTTGTCATTAGTGTCACGTTTCCAGTAGACTTCAGTAATGTGACTGAATATCCCAGGGAGATTTGGAGTCTTGCTAGCTATTAGATTTTACATTTTAATGATAACTTCTTTGAACTGGCTTATCCAGCAACAATGCCTGTAGGATGGGAGCACAAAGGACCACAAGGGGGATCAATATGACTATTGTGGTGAAGGTATGTATTCCTAATTTTCCAAAGGATTCAAAGTTACTTGAAGCATTTCAGTATTCTCTTAGCCACAAAACAAGTGTTCTGTTTTGGAGGTGAGAAGTTGAGAAGGCCATAGCTTTGATTTCATTTACTAAAAAAGCACAGGACCTAGAATTAGATCTGTGTTCAAATTTCAGCTCTATCACCAATTAGCTGTGTTCACTTAGGCAAGATCCTTACCTTCTCTGGGCCTCAGCTTTTTGTTCTAAAATGGAGCTAATACCTGCCCAGTGGGTGCTATATAATAACTAAAAGATATTGGGGATATAATGATAAAACATTTTATTAACTTAATAGTGCTGTACAAATTCTTTATTTTTTTTTATTTGCACAGTCCTTTGAGATGTCATATGCAACTCATATTTGGTCAAGAGATTTTAATTCTGCATATGAAAGGAAGGTGAATGGGCTAAGTGCTAGGGAATCTAAGATCTAGTTGTCTCTGCCACTTTGGGCAAGTCATTCATTCACTTATGTACTCATCCATTCATTTGCTGTCTCATTTTGTAAACCATGTGATATGCTTTGCCTAGGTCATTTGGTCTTTTGATGCTTCAGTTTTCAAATCTATAAAAGGATATTAATATTAGCAGTTCAGTTGCTCTACAGACATTTTAAGAAGATCAAATTAAGTACTGGGGACCTACCAAAGGGATGACCCTAACCTCAAACAATAATAGTAACATTAGTTCATAGAATTGAAATGAAGTTGAGATTCAGAGAACACTGAAAGACTGGAAGAGAAAGGGAGAAGATTAGTCTCCAGGAGAGAGCAGGGTTCCCAGAAGTGGCCTGCTTGGGGCTCTAGGACATTCTGTGTCAGAGAAGAAGGAGATGTTTGAGCACTCTCCTGAGTGTGGGCAGGATACCAGAAATTGAAAAGAGGTGCCAGCCCCAGTATGGTGGACAGCCATGCTTGAGTCCTGGAAAGCATTTCATCTGTCAGGTGAGGGAAAAGAAATGTACATTTTCAGATTTGCACTGCAAGGACAGGTAAGTGACTTCTCCTGGCTATTCAGTTTCGGTATTGAGCCAGGCATCTGCTAAGTAATATCACTGAGAGGTTCTAGGTAGCCTAAGTCATGGGTGGGCTGATGAATTAGTACCACTGCAGTATAAAAAATGGCAGCTGGTTCTGATATATCCACTTAAAGCCAAAGGAGAAAATCAGATAGGACTAAAATTGCATCGTTCTAGCAAAAGAGGGCTGAGCCTTGGAATAATGATATCGTTAATTTTCACCCTGATTCAACTCATCCCCAACCTATTAATTAAAGTGTTTACAAAACAGTAAACAAAATGTGAAAGAAAAAGGAAACATATTATCTTTTGTCCAGTTAGGGGTCAACTAAGGGTAGAAAAAATTTTAAAAACAGGCTTTTAAAGGTTTTTTCCAACTCCTTAACCCTTCCCAGTCTTTCTCTTATTCTCCCGCTGCTCCCACACATCTACAGAGTCTCCCACTTCTTCCTCAGCCCTCACATTCTACTAAAGCTGATGCTGGGCCAAGTAAGAGCTATCTTCACCCATCCTTGATACGGAATTGGAATGAGAAGGACGAATCAGACAGAACCAACCTTTACTGTGAGAGTCAGGGGCTAGAATAGGTTAACACAATTTACTCAGGTCATTTAAAAAAAATGGCAGTGTTAGAGTTGCCCCTGATCCTATTCATGAGGTGGCTGACGGCAACTGTACCTTACTTAATAGCTCTGATTTATTATGATCCCCCTTGAAAATCGGATGACTAGTTTGGGACACCCATGATCTTCACTGATTCTGTTGGCTTTCTGCCTCTTGGGATTGCCCATCAGAGTGTTTTTCTGAGGAGGTTATTTTGTCCTCTTCCCCTGTTCCAATGTACTCTCTCCACTTGTGCTGATATGGTAGGGTCGTGCACACCACAATTGTTCGGAGCCCTGGGAAATAGAATTATCAGAGAAGTGCCAAAAATCTTAGCATTTATCTGTACTTTACTCTGATTTCTAAAGTTTCTAGGCTAAGAGGAAACTTAGCCTGTGTCATCATAGAGTCCTTCTTATTCCTCGGATGAAGTTAGGTATGAGGGATTCGTATTATATGTACGATTTCAAGTTGTGAAGATCTTTATCTTTCCAAAGCTCTATTTTGCCTCTCCCCAGTTCTAGTGCCCAAACTTGGTCCTTCTTGTCGTTCTTGCCCTTGTTATCTACGAAGGAGCAGACCCAGTCAGCAGTGGTACCACTAAACAGAGGCTCTTCGGTAATGTTTTCGTGTTAGAATAAGATAATTAGATTTGGCTGGCAGGTAAAAGATCCAGAGCTAAGTATTGGCCTTTTCTTTGTCTCTACCCAATTTTCTTGTGACTGAAGAACTTATTTTACAAATCAAATAAGAACACTTCCGGGGAAATTAATCTTTGTATGATTCTTTCAGGCCTGGTAATCTGATACTTAAGCATCATGTTAAATTGCCATGATCTAGCATGTCCTTCCTCTTTAATACTTTAATCATACAGGTGATACAAAGATAGGTCCTGGCCATAAATAATGCACAGAAGACAATGCTAATATATAATGACAAAGCACAAAGGAAAATAAAACCCAACATTTAGTAACAAATCAGAGTTCATCATAATAACACACATAAATATTTTACTTTAACTCTGTCCCTCATTGAGGATGTTTGGCTTTTAGATATTCGTCATTAAAGAGGTTGCCTTGTGTTTCTTATTCCTTCTATTTTAGGTTAAAATATTTTCACATCATTCTTTTTCCAAGGGTAATGATTTCTCTGAATTGACAACACCTCTTGAACATCTACGTTTCCTTCCAATCCTTTTATGAAAAGTTGCAGCTAGCTTTTAGTTATATTAATGTGTCATATTATAGAGCTCTGAGATACAGGAATAAGAAAAATGACAGAGGCCTGAGGAAAGAGGACAGATCTTTCCAATAGTTGAACTTTATATAGTATCTGATTTTTTGAAAATCAGCCATACAAAAATTCAAATGCATATTTTTTTGCCTTTAGAATTTCAGAAAAACTCAGCTAATTTCTTGTCCAAGATGAGGAGCAAACAGCCATTGCTTTTGTTTTGTTTTTGCTTTTGAAATTTATGACACAAAGTGAAATCCTAAATCACCGACCTAAATTTAAAATGCAAAACTATAAAACTCCTAGGAGATAACATAGGAGAAAACCTAGATGGCCTTGGGTATGGGGATGGCTTTTTAGATACAACACCAAAGGTTGGATCCATGAAAGAAATAATGGATAAGCTGGACTTCATTCAAATTTAAAAATGTCCTACGAAAGACAGTGTCAAAAGAATGAGAAGACAAACCACAGACTAGGAGAAAATATTTGTAAAAGATCCATCTGATAAAGGATTGTTGTCTAAAATATACAAAGAACTCTTAAACTCGACATTAAGAAAAGAAACAACCTGATTAAAAAATGGGCCAAAGACCTTAATGGACTTTTTACCAAAGAAGATAGGCAGATGGCAAATAAGCACATCTGCATGTTATCTGGGAAACAGAAGTTGAAACAATGAGATACCACTACACATCTATTACAATGTCCAAATCCAGAATACTATCAACACCAAACGTTGGCAGGGATGTGGAGCAATAGGAACTTTCATTCACTGCTGGTGGGAATGTAAAATGTTTAGAAGACACTTTGGCAGTTTCCTACGAAATTAAATGTACTCTTACCATATGATCCAGAAAATGGTATGGCAGTTCTTCAGAAGTTAAAAATAGGATTAGCATATGATTCAGTAATTCCACTTTCAGGTATATATCCAAAAGAATTTAAAACTGAATCTCAAAGAGGTATTTGTACATGCATGTTCATAGCAGCATTATTCATAATAGCCCACAGGTGTAAGCAACCCAGGTGTTTATCAACTGATAAATGAATAAACAAAATATTCTGTAAACATATAATAGAATATTATTCAGCCTTAAAAAGGAAGGAAATTCTGCCACATGCTACAACATGAATGAACTGAGGACGTTATATTAGCTAAAATAAGCCAGGTTCAAAAAACCCAAAAGCTGTATGATTCCAATTAAATGAGGCCTATAGGGTAGTTAAATTCATAGAAACAGAAAATAGAATGGTGGCTGTCAGGAGCTGGGAGGATGGGCTAATGGGATTTTACTGTTTAAAAAATACAGAGTTTCAGTTTTGCAAGATGAAGAAGGCCCAGAAATCGGTTGCACAACAATGTGAATATACTTAACTCTACCGAGCTGTATACTTAAAATGGTGAAGGTGGTGAATTCTATGTTACATGTATTTTACCATAATTAAAAGTTAAAAAAAAAGTGAGGAAGAGGTCCTAAAACTACTATATCCTCAAGTTTTAAGTTTAAAAATTTTTTAAAATTCAACTACCATTTTTGTATGTTTCTACGGATTCACTCAACAAATGTTGATCAATTGTTGTACAACAAATTGGGCTATTCCTTGCACTTTATTTCATGTCTTCCTCACAACAGTCCTGCGAGATAGATATAATTAGTTACATTGTTTTCTGAAAAAATGAGACACAAAAGAGAGGCTTGCCTAAAGTCAGAATGTCACTTGACAGCAGATCTTCAGGAATGGCTAGTAGAATTTATCTTGTATGTCAGCTCTGATGGATCAGTAGGGGCCTCCTGAAGCACTGTGTTGAGAAGGATTTGAAGCCACATCTGTATTCAGCTGCCATGATCCACATATGTCAAGAGAAAGGAAGGGGAGAGGCAGTTGAAGCATTTACAATTCTTTACCCCATCCAGGTCTAAATTCCTTTCATTATGTATCAACTGAATTTGACACTGCAGGAAGCATCAGGGAGCAGTGTTAAAGTCAGCATAGTTAAGTTGGACTGCTGATTTTCAGAAAGTTGCAAAAAGTGAAATATTCAAATCTATAAGAAAAGCTAGGTCAGACATTTACTCCGATAAGCCAACAACAACTGCTATACTCTTTCTGGATGATTGTGAAGGGGTCGGTTTTCTTCTGAAGAGAAAGTAAGTTATGGAAATAGGCACCACTTGCTTCAGTTTGTTTCACATGTATGTATAAAAAGATGGTTCTTTATTCATCTGAAAGCAAAACTGAGTAAGTGTGTATTTTAAGCTGATAGTTCAACATAGTCGTCAGTAATTCAGATATTCATCAAGTTGCCTCTGTAATGTGTTTTCACACATGGCTTAGCTCCTGATTCACATATTTTCACTCTAGGCAATATATTTTTTTATCACCTCTGTGAAGAAATATGTATCTTTGAATTTCATTTGAATAGCTATTAAAAAAAAATTAAATTCACCTAGAAAATGCCCTCTTTGTCTCCAAGTACCATTTGAAAATTTCCCAGCTTTGGAAAACCTGTATTCTAGATTATTGCAGAATTGAATGGAACATGTGCATCAAATATTCCCAACAAAGATATTAGATAGGTCTGCCTAAAGCTTTGAAATGTAGCTACAATAAAATAATCACTCTCTTTAAAAAGTGATGCAACTGGGTCAATCTTGTGCTGACACTTTCTTGGAAGGTATAAAATTCAAGACTCTAAAGTGCCGTAGATTTGATGAAATCAGTAGATGTGATAGTGTTGGAAGATATTTGTAATAATTAAGTGAAAAAATAATGTAACAGATAATTATACAATAATTTTAATAATATTATACATACATGTGTTTGTAAAGTGTAGGAAAATATTTAAGAAACACAGCTACACGCACAGTCTAGGATATATACAAAAACTACTTCCAGAGAGGCGGGACAGGCAGGGAGGAATGGAGCAAGGGTTGAGTATTTTATTACATACTTTGATTGTTGGAATTTTTAAATACCCATTTATCAATGTTGTGACTTTTGAAACTTAAAAAAAATGATTATTTGTGGAATGCTGTACATATTCTGGCATTCTTTTGCAAGTGAACAGTGTAGTGTAGAGACAGTATATTTTGGTTGACACTAATTCTTCAAATCTCTGAGTCATCTAGTCTAAAGTAGTGTTTTCCAAACTCTGAATCCAAATCTGTTAGTGGATTAAATCAATATAATGGATTGCTTCTGCTTCCTTCATCTCTTTTGACGTTTTTTCTATTGGGTCGTTTGTCTTTTTCTTATGATTTGTGGAATCCCTAGAATTCAGCATATTAGTCTTTTGGCGATTTATATGTTATTTTGTTTTAAAGTTCTTCCAGTTTGTTGCATGGATTTTCACTTTCAGTATAGTGTCTTTTAATGAGCAGTATTCCTTATTTTAATGTAATGAATGTATATATTTTTTTTCATGGCATATGTTATTAGTGTTATTTTTTAATCCAGTTTAATCAATCTGTCCTCACCAACCATATAATTCCTTTAATGACTTATAACTGATTTTTATTTTTTTCTTTGAGTCCTAATTCATTTGAAATTTGTTTATGATGTGATATAAAATCTTATTATGTTACTTCCATATGGAAAACTTACTGTTTCAGCACCATTTATTGAGAACACTATATTTTCCCAATCGATTTGCAGTGTTAATTATGTTGTAAATAAATTATATTATAACTTCTATATGGATGGGTCTGCTTTTGAGCTCTTAATTTTGTTCTGTTATTTATCTCTCCTTATGCCAGTTCCCCAATGGCTTTTTGTTTTTTGTTATGCCTATAGAATAGTATCCCCAATCTCTTGTTTTTCTTCAGGAGAGTTCAGAATTCTTCAGAGAATTCAGAATCAGAATTCTTTGGTGATGTTTTTTTCTTGTAAATTTTTTAAAAATCAGCTTGTCAAAGAATGCTGTGAGGTTTTATGGAATTTTATGTGAATTTATGGATGCCTTTGGAAAAAAACCCTAAAATCTTTATATTTAGTATTCCTACCCAAGAATAAGGTATATTACTCTATTTAAGTTTTCATGATGTCTTTGTATCAGAATCCTCTTGTTCAGCATTTCACATCTTTCAAGTTCTACCTGTTCCTCTTGCCATTGCTCTGGTGACCAGTTTGCATAGGTTTCAGCTGGCTTAATACAGGTTCCTCCATACTTTCTTGGATTTGTGAAGTGGGTTTCTCCTTTCTTGCCCATTGAACACACTAGCATGCATACATGTGCACCCAGGAAGTGTGGGAAAATATGAACTAACACTGGTGGAATCACCCTGGACCAATGAAAAACAAGAGCTAAAGGATAAATGCTTCCTTCTTCCATTCCCCTGTCCAGCTTGACAACATAGTATTTCTACCAGGTAGGGCTGGACCTGAAAACCAGAACCTTTGCTGCTTGGAGGGGGATGACTTGATTTGGAATTGGGTGCCAAAAGCACACACCAAGTGACAAGGTCAGCAAAAGTACCACACTTTGTGGAGGAGGAGTAGAAAAGACTGCCACTTTGGTAGACCTAGATTGCAGTCCTTTGTGGGAACCCTAAGTGTGGCAGATTTGCCAGAAATCAAATAGAAGGAATCCTGAAAATGGAAGAGACGGAGACGGACCACACAAGTTTTTCACATATCCCTCACTGCTTTGGGTGCTACACACACAGCTGAAATATGAGAGTCCAAATTCTCCACTCTGGATGACTGGAAACCTGTATGCACATGTAGGGGAGATCCCAATAAGCCAGCAGAAAGGAAAAGCCAGGTCAAATTTGAAAACTGCCTGAACTTTGAATATGTTTTCCGCCCCACACATAATTTAACCAGCCAAGCCTTGGAGCCTTACTAGATCAAAGTTTTTGAGCACAACCTCACAGCAATTATTAACTGACCGCTATGTTAAAAGGACACATGGGTGACCTTTAGGAAGTTAGGCTAAAAAAATAAAAACAAGAATTTTTTAAAAAAATGTTGAGAGTCCTCAGCAAACACATGCCAAGAGTGTGACAGATTCTGTAGATTATGTCCAGGCATGTTAAATAAATTAAAAAAATAAAACAGCAATAAAAACCCTCAGGGGAAAAATAAAAATCCAAAGCCGCGGCAATATATTTCTAAATGTACAGTTTTAACAACAGCAAGAGCAAAAGCAAAATATAAAACATGTAAGGAAACAGGAAAGTGTGACATAATCAGGAAAGTAATGAGACAATAGAAACTGACTTTGAGTGTGCTGAGATGTTGGATTTATTATAGAAAAATTTCAAAGTAGCTATTTTAAATATATGCAAAGAATTAGAGAAAGCCTTGTTTGTAGATTTAAAGAGAACATAATTAAGAATTACTCAACAAAAAATGAATCTCAATAAAGGAATAGAAACTAAAAAAAGGAAAGAAAAGCAAAGCTGGCGGCATCACAATTCTGGACTTCCAGCTCTATTACAAAGCTGTCATCATCAAGACAGCATGGTACTGGCACAAAAACAGACACATAGATCAATGGAACAGAATAGAGAGCCCAGAAATGGACCCTCAAC
>NC_138378.1:92923172-92963122 GCF_054177405.1 Leptonychotes weddellii
TTCCATACAAATTTTAGGATGATTTGTTCCATTTCTTTGAAAAAAGTGGATGGTATTTTGATGGGGATTGCATTGAATGTGTAGATTGCTCTAGGTAGCATTGACATCTTCACAATATTTGTTCTTCCAATCCATGAGCATGGAGCAACACAAAATTTTAAGGAACATGAAAGATCAAGGACACAAGACAACACCAAAGGATCACAGTTATCTTCTGCTAACCAAACCCAAATACATGGAGATCTCTGATTTAACAGATAAAGGATTCAAAAGAACTGTTTTAAGGAAACTCAACAAGCCACAAGAAAACAAAGAAAGAAAAGTAAATGAAATTAGGAAAATAATACACAACCAAATGAGAAATTTAACAAAGAGAAATAATAAGAAAGAATCAAACAAATTCTGGAGCTAAGGAATGCAATGAATGAAATGAAAAAAATGCAATAGATAGCATCAACAGCAGACTGGATTGCAGAACAGAATTTCAGTGAGATTAAAAGTAAGAACTTTGAAATTATCCAGTTAGGGGAGAACAAAGAAAAAAGAGTGAATTAAAGCCTGTGTAGTTTTTGGGATGACATCAAAAGGATCAGTTTGTGAATCAGTCAAGTTCCAGAGAGGGAACAGCGAGAGAGGGGATGAGAAAGCATTTTGAAAGAAATGACCGAGAACTTCTCAAATCTGGGGGAGTGATTTGGATATCCAAATTCATGAAGTTTAGGTCACTAAACAAAGTCATCGTAAAGAGATCCTTTCCATGACACCTTATAACAAAATTGTCAAAACCCAGATACAAAGAATCTTAAAATCAGGAGTATAAAAGCTTATAACTTACCAGATCTTAAGTATTCTCACCACAAAAAAGAAATGATAATTATGTGACATGATGGAGTTGTTAGCTAAAGCTACTGTGGTAATCATTTTGCAGTAAACATAAGAGTATCAAATCAAAGCATTGTATACCTTAAACTTTAATGTTATGTGCCAATTATATCTCAATAAGCTGGAAAAATAAAAAAGACACTGGGAGTAAGAAAAAACAAAAAAACTAAACAAACAAAACCCACAGATATCCATATTCTTACATATATCCTTCCACTGCTGGGTGCACAGACACGAACAAATATTACTGTGCCTATTGATGCCTTATACATACCTAGATTACAACTTCATGTGACCCGAAATCTGTCTCATAATTTCTGTGAATTCCAAGAAAGCTCCCTAATGATCTTCTCAATGGCCATTTAAAAACTTTACTGTTTAAAACTTTGGCTTAGTATGAGATGATCTGGCTCCTGGCGTGAATAGTCCATCAAGTAGCAATTTGCCTAACTTTAAGACGGTCACCTACTAAAATATTAATTGTATCCTTCCTGCTTCTTGCTTTCTTCTATTTTTGTGGAGGAGTTGTTTTTTTGTGGCTCATTCCATCACTTATTTTTCAGTTCTAAAACTTTTCATTAATCGAGGATGCATTCTTAAGCTCTTACTCTCCATAGCATATTTCTCCTTCAGCATAAAAATATGATGATGCAGGTCTCTCTCCTCCTTATAAAACAGAAACCAAAACCCTCTTATGAAACTGCTAAGAAATTGGATAGCCAATTCATTCCATATGCAAAGGAATGAATTTGGACCCTTACCTCCCACCATTTTTAAAAAATTAACTCAAAATGGACCAAAGACTTGAATGTAAGACCTAAAATGATAAAACTTTTAGAAGAAAACATAAGTATAAATCTTTATGACATTGGGTTAGGCAATGATTTCTTATGTATGACACCAAGAGCCAAAGCAACAAAAGAAGGAATTAATTGGTCTTTATCTAAATTAAAAACCTTTGTGCTACAAATGACACCTTTAGGAAATGAAAATTGTATGTGTGTGTGTCTGTGTGCTTCTGCACATATCTTCCCAAGTCTGCATTCAGATACATGTTGGTAGCTTCAAATTGGCCATGGTGGGAATATTTAAAGAATGGAAATCAACAAACGTTAAAAATCAGGGCTGTTTTTTTCTTTTCTGGAGATGCAGATGTCAGACATTTACTGCAATGCCCAAGGACTTTATGGAAATACATTTGAATTATATTCCATAACCAGTCTCATTCTTATTCCATGCTCTGACTAGTTTTCTTCTTGTTCTCTCTTTTTGTAATGATGCTCTCCTCCAGTCCATTCTCAACACTGTTTTCAGAATCATTTTTCTCTGACATGAATGTGATTATGACAATTGTTTGTTTAAAACTCCCTCAATATCTTTTATTTTTATTTATTTATTTATTTTTTTAAAGATTTTATTTATTTATCTGAGACAGAGAGAATGAGAGAGACAGAGAGCATGAGAGGGGGGAGGGTCAGAGGGAGAAGCAGACTCCCTGCCAAGCAGGGACCCCGATGCGGGACTCGATCCAGGGACTCCAGGATCATGACCTGAGCCAAAGGCAGTTGCTTAACCAACTGAGCCACCCAGGCGCCCCTACCCTCAATATCTTTTAAAGGAACCAATGTAAGTTTGCTCCTTGCTGAGTCAGATACACCAGGT
Source organism: Leptonychotes weddellii (assembly GCF_054177405.1). Lineage (NCBI taxonomy): Eukaryota > Metazoa > Chordata > Mammalia > Carnivora > Phocidae > Leptonychotes > Leptonychotes weddellii. Next base: position 92,925,717 of record NC_138378.1, read on the forward strand.
AGAGTTGTCTCACAAAGGAAACTTTAATTGCAGCAAATGAGATCATGGGGAGTAACTTCCAAAGCTGTGACTCCCTGAGCAAGGATGGATAGATTCCTTTTATTTAGGGTTAGGATGAATATTTAAAAAGGGGATCCTTGTCACCGTCTGTAGAGGCAGGCATAAGGTCACTCATGCACCTTAAGGAAACATTCCTATTGCATACATTCTGTGTTACGTAAATGAAGCTTGTATTCCTCTTTGGGCTGAGATTTCAGTATTATAGTGAGGTAAAGGTAATTGTCAGTCATTCTAAAGGTCACTCCATGGTCCTTCTGCACAGGTGTGAGTTGGGGGTTTACGTGCAAACTGGTCTGTGTAGTCTCGGCTGGCTGGAGGTCCTATCAGGACAGTCGCTATTGCTTGAGGGCTGGTTTCCCTTTCTAGTTGCCTGAGTTAAGAAACAAGCTGGAAAGAAGAGCTTAAGGAAGAATGTGGGACAAAGGTCAGTGAGTACAAGCAGGCGGGCAGTAAAGGTCAGGTCTTGGGTGCTAGCTGGTGTTATCTTCACATCATCTTCAAGATAAAGTTTAAACTCTGTTATTTCAGATCTCTTCCTGTCCTTGAAGTTTTTCCAGTTTCAAGTACTACTTGATGGCATCAGCTTCTCCCTTGCTTTTGGGCCTATGTACCTACAATCCCGTTGTCTGAAAAGTCTTTTTACTCTTTCTCTGTATGGTGTACTCATTTATTCTAAGGCTTCTGGAAAGGCTTGCTATGCATCTCTCCTCCTGGGTGACACTCACTTCTTACCCCCAAGACTGTGGATGAATTAACTGTACTTTCTCTCTCCTTTAACCTTGGCATACTTGTGTTTGGTATATTAACTTCCTTACTTCTCATAATCAGCTTCTTGATGGGAAGGCTGAGGTTTTATTTATTTCCTTATTCTCAGCATCGAGTATAATGTGGAACGTTATAGGTGACAAAAGATGATTTGGGAACGTGTTGAATTTTTAGGTGAAAATTTACTTTAAAAGAACTTACCACATTTGGGAGAGATAACATAAATGTTTTGAAGTGTTTAAAAACTTGCCATGTTTGAATTGTATAGCATTTATTGAAAAGGGACAGAAAAGGCCAATATGAAGAACTTTAGTGGAGAATTAACAGTAAGACTACTTACATTTGAATAACTTTACATTTGAGTACTTGTATTTGTGATGGAATACTAAAGGAAAACAAATTCTAATGAAGATGACAAATCTTCATTGTCCTAAGTGCAATGAAAAATGGAGATTTTTCTTTAAATACTAACTTCACAGAAGTAAGTTAGTTATGACATCAGACCATTTGAAATTCGAGAATATTTATCCCTAAGACCATCAATTTAAAACTCCAAGGGAAGTAGTAAGATAAATTAAAATTCTTTTAATAACTACAAAAATGTAATCATGGTATAACATTAAATATGTTAGAGAAAAGCTTAGATAATATACTCACTGCTTTATCAAATCACATAATTTAGATTTAGTCTTTCTATAATATTAAATACTGCTGTGTGTTATGCTAAATTCTAGGGAGTATAGAAAAGACTTCAAGACTATTTTTACCTTGGAGTTCATGGCTTAATGGGAGAGAATAGTTCCAGCCAGAAAGAATGAAAGGTACGATTATTGGTTATGTCAGTGTATTTTGATGATGTTGATGTCACCATCAACAACCGTGGGGACAATGATGATAGCTGTGCTCACTGAGTAAAAATTTTGTTTCAGGCAATTTGCGAATTGAATCCTCATTGGCTCCTGTCAACAATTCTGCAGGGAAAATCTTTTTTAATCCTCCTGTTTTAGATGAGAAGTCTGAGTTTCAGAGAGAAATCACGTTACGTGATTTAAGTAGTAAATAGTAGATTTATTCTTAAACGGTACATGGTAGATTTAGGTTTCCAGCAAAATCTATCCAACTTTAGAGCCCAGTATATTTTCTTAATATACCCTGGAATTTGAATCAGAAGAACAAGATGAGTTTTAGTTCTTGTCCCACTTCCTGTTAGGTTAGAGGAACTTTAGTCAGTGAACCCGTCTTCGAGTCCGCTGTGGCAGCAGTGACAGGGAGATAATAGGATCTGTCTTGTGTATATCATAGCGCTTTTATAAAGGCTGAATGGGCAGAAGATCTGAAAAGCTTTTATTCATAAAATGTAAAGCCCTTTTAGGAATAATTCTTAACGTATACCGGCATACATTGTCATCATAAATAATATACAATATAATAATTTACATTTTTTCTAAAACTACACTTTTGGTAAGTTCAAAGTTTCAAGGGCACACCACAAAAAAACAACAGAGCAAATGATATAAATGAGGTTATATTGTATAGAGGCTATAAACTCTAAGAAGACAAGTTTCTTTCCAGAATTGAGTTTTAGGTGCTAGTAATCTGAAATGTGATTACTAATTTTCCAGGCTCTACCTCCTAACCAGTATTCCTGAATATCTGACTCTTGTAGAAATTTTCATGCTGCTATATGTGCTATTTATTGTTAGGTGAGGACTGAAATGAATTATGTATAGCCACATCCACGGATGAGTTTGAGGTAGAGAGAGCTTGAAATGCATGTAGTGTGGCTCTGTCCCAAAAGTCAAACAGTAATGTCAAGACCTGAAATGTTTGCCTGAGCCTTTGGCCTATATAAATGTATACTTCCCTTTAGTTCTTTTTTTTTTTTAATGTTTTTCAGTTTTATAGAGAAATAATTGACATACATCATTATATAAGTTTAAGGCATACAGCTTGATGGTTTGATTTATATATATTTTAAAATGATGGGGCGCCTGGGTGGCTCAGTCGTTGGGCATCTGCCTTCGGCTCAGGTCATGATCCCGGGGTCCTGGGATCGAGCCCCGCATTGGGCTCCCTGCTCAGCAGGAAGCTTGCTTCTCCCTCTCCCACTGCGTCTGCTTGTGTTCCCTCTCTCTCTGTGTCTCTCTCTGTCAAATAAATGAATAAAATCTTAAAAAAAAAAAGAAACCAATAAAATAAAATAAAATGATTACCACAATAGGTTCAACTAACATCCATCCTTTCATATAGATACAATAAAAAGAAAGACTGAAAGAAAAAAGGAAAAAAATTCTCCTTGTGATGAGAACTCATAAGATTTACTCTCTTAATGACTTTCCTATTAGTGTTAGCTCTAGTCATAATGTCGTGCATCACATCCCTAGTGCTTATTCACCTTACAACTGTGTGTCTTTTGACCACCTTCCTCCAATTTCTCTCCATCTCTTTAGTTCTTAATATCAATATTTAATGTAATTTTCTTTTTAGGAAACTACTTTTTGGAACCCTCTCACCAAAGGAGGAAGTTCCTTAGCCATTCTTCATGACATCAGAATACATACTTGCAACTCAAAGAAAATGAGAAAATCCAATTACAACCCAAGGATTTCTTTTTTCTAATTTTAATTCTATTGTATTTAATATACCATGTTATATTAGTTTCAGATGTACAACATAGTGATTCAACAATTCCATATATTACTCACTGCTCATCAAGATAAGTATCGTCTTATTCCCTTTCATCTATTTCTCCCATGCCCCTACCACCTCACCTCTGGTAACCATCAGTTTGTTTTCTATAGTTAAGAGTTGGTTTTTTGGTTTGTCTCTATTTTTTCTTTGTTCATTTGTTTTGTTTCTTAAATCCTACATATGAGTGAAATGTATGGTATTTGTCTTTCTCTGGCTTATTTCACGTTGCATTATACTCTCTAGATGCAAATGGCAAGATTTCATTGTTTTAAATGTCTCAATAATATTCCATTTTGTATATATACCACCTCTTCTTTATTCATCTATTGATGGATATTGGGCTGCTTCCATAGTTTGGCTTTCGTAAATAATGCTGCAGTAAACATAGGGATGCATGTATCCCTTTGAATTAGTGTTTTCAGAATTTTAGGGTAAATACCCAGCAGTGGAATTACTGGATCATATGATAGCTCTATTTTTAATTTTTTGATGAACCTCCATACTGTTTTCCGCAGTGGCTACATCAGTCGGCATTCCCACCAACAATACATGAGGGTTCTTTTTCCTCCATATCCTCACCAACACTTGTTGTTCTTTGAATTTTTTATTTTAGCCATTTTGACATGTGTGAGGTGATATCTCATTGTGGTTTTGATTTGCATTTCCGTGATGTTGAGCATCTTTTCATGTGTCTTTTGGCCATCTGTATAACTTTGAGGAAATGTTTGTTCATGTCTTCTGCCCATTTTTAATTGGATTACTTGGGGGTATTTTGGTATTTAGTTATATAAATTCCTTATGTATTTTGGATACTAACCCTTTATTAGATATGTCATTTGCAAATACCTTCTCCCATTCAGTGAGTTGTCTTTTAGTTGTGTTGGTTGTTTCCTTTGCTGTGCAGAAGCTTTTTATTTTAATGTCATCCCAATAGTTTATTTTTGCTTTTGTTTCCCTTGCCTCAGGAGACACATCTAAAAGATGTTGTTAGGCCGAGGTCAGGTAAATTACTGCCTGTGCTCTCTTCTAGGATTTTTATGGTTTCAGATCTCACATTTACGTCCTTAATCCATTTGAGTTTATTTTTGTATATGGTATAAGAAGGTGGTCCAGTTTCATTCTTTTACATATAGCTATCCCATTTTCCCAACACCATTTGTTGAAGAGACTGTCTTTTTCCCTTTCCCACTGCGTATTCTTGCCTCCTTTGTCAAAGATTAATTGACCATAAAATTGTGGGTTTATTTCTGGGCTTTCTATTCTGTTCCATTGATCTCTATGTCTAATTTTGTGTCAGCCCCATACTGTTTTGGTTACTACAACTTTGTAATATAACTTGAAGTCTGGAATTATGATACCTCCAGCAATCCCAGGAACTTCTGAAGAAAATCTGGAAAATGATGGTCACATGTAGGCTGCTTATGTTAATCAACAAAACATCTTTGATGAACAAAGAGCAGAATCCCTTGTTTTTATACTTTTTAGTAGCTGAGGATATCTTAGAAATCATTCTAACCATAAAGCAGAGAGCCTTTGCTAATTAGCAGAAAGAAAATAAAAAGGGCAATCAGAAGGAAATGTTCTATACTGATCTATTCAGTCTCCAAATTTATATCTGTGGAAAATACCCTCTCTCCTTTTGACAGAGACATTCTACTCTCCTTGGCTGCTTCCCATAGTTCTGGCCTTGTGGGTATTTGGAAACAGATAAAAAGAGCTTAAGCATTTAAATGAGTATTTGGTTTATAACTCCTACAAGTTAAAGGCCATTATGCAACTATTTTTTAAATACTAGCAGCACTCACCTGAGATTCAAACATATTTTTTCATCCTGAGTATGTATTTGTTTGATTAGCATTATTTTCAACTGCTGACATTTCCAGGACAAACGTGTATATGTAAGGATGTATGTAAGGCACTAAACTGTTAGTTTATTAGTTAATTAATTAATTGTTAATTCCACTGCTAGGTATTTACCCTGAATTAGTTAATGATAGGTAATACTAGTAATTAAATGTGCTTGTTAAAATACATTCTAGTATTTCAATATTGTATCATTCTTTTGATGTTTTTGAACATTATATTTTCTTATATTTGTGAAAAATGCAATGGCTTGCATGGAGTAATTTCAGTGGCTGAAAAAAAGACCATTTACTATTCTCAGACTTCTTCCCTCTAGCACTAATGCCTGAAATTTCTATGTCAGAGGATAAAATAAGGTATTCCAGGCAAAGAGATACAGGTTTTTAAGATAGTAACTCTGGGAGCAGCTATGTAACTTCTTATGTTCCTTCAGTCCAAAATGTAAATATCTGTCTTTTGGGCTTTCCTGAGACTGGGAGAAAGAAGTGTGAGCAGAAAATAATGGAAAATTTCTAAGATCGTGCATCCTTGCCTACAACTGTTATAACTCTGTCATCTAGCACTGTATGCATGAAGAATATTAACTAAATTTCTTAATGCATTAGTAATACAATTTTTTTACAAAAACAGCCCAATGTATTGTATACATGCTTTTTTATACATAGACTTAGAACTGAAATGCAGGCAGTGTGCTTTTATTTCAGAAGTCAACCTGCAACAACATCCAACACTGATTTTTTTCTTGATTCTTTTAGGACTTGAAATAGCCAAAAAGCAACATCCAGCTCTGAATTCTTTCAGAATTTTAAATATGTTCCACTCTCTTTGCCTCCAAGTTTCTGATGAGAATTTGGCCCTTAATCAGGCCTGTTTTTGCCTGTATGTAATGTGTGTGTGTGTACATGTGTGTGCATGCGTGTGTGTGTGTTTCTTGCCACTTTTAAACTTTGTTTTTTATCTTTCATATTCAATAGTTTGACCATGATGTGATGACCATGATGTGACTCAGTATGGTTTATTTATTTAGTTTTCTTAATAGTTATTGAGAGTTTATATCAAAATTTTTTTCTTTTCTCAAATTTAGGAAATTTTTGGTATTATTTTGTGAAGTATATATTTTTTGTGCCATTCTCTCTTTCTTTACCTTTTAGGGCTCTATTACACATTTGTTGGACTGTTTGATATTATCAAATAGGCCCTGAGGTTCTGTTTACATTTTTCTATCTTTTCCTCTTTGTTTTTTATATTGAATGATTTATATTGATCTGTATTCAAGTTAACTTACTCTTTCTTCTGTCATTTACCTTAAAAAGTTCAGTCCATGTAGGAAATTTTAAATTTCAGATACTATGTTTTTCATTCGTTGAGAATTTCACTTAGTTTTTTAATCATTATTTTTGTCTTCCAAGATTTATGATTTTTTTATTCTTTGCAAGTATACATTTACTGTTGTTTTGTTTTTTTAATTGAGGAAAATTATCAAAACCAGTTTTAAAATCTTTGTCTCCTTGTTCCAACACTGATTCATCTTGACGTTGGTCTCAGATAATTTTCTCACGTAATTACTCTTTAGAATGTGTTTTATTTTCCTGGTTATTGGTATGTTGGGTAATTTTCTATCATAGCCTGAACACTGAGAAAATTAAGTTGTGAAGAAAGCAGATTCTGTTATTTATCTCCAATGAGTATTATTTCTTTTGTTTTACGAGGCAGTTATCACTGCAAACTGTATTTTAGTCAGCAGCTCCAGTCTAACTAAGTTTAGCTCTTTTGGTCTTTAGCTGAGCTGCTTTGAATCTATTTCTTACATGAGTGGTTCCAGGATCAGTCAGAGACGTGGGTATACAGAACTTGGGAATCCCTTCACTTTTGTTTAGTTTACTTTGATTCCTCCATTCTCCTCTGTGACCGTGATTTCTCCAACTGCAGTTTTTTTCATTAGCATGCTTGCCCACTTGCATGTTGTACCTAATGCAATTGGCCACAGGTTTAAAGCCAGGAAAATGGAATTCACTTTATGTAACATTCCTCCCCAATACATTTTCTTCAGGTTGCTAATTTTTTTTTTTAAGATTTTATTTATTTCTTTGACAGAGAGAGACACAGCGAGAGAGGGAACATAAGCAGGGGGAGTGGGAGAGGGAGAAGCAGGCTTCCCACTGAGCAGGGAGCCCGATGCGGGGCTCGATCCCAGGACTCTGGGATCATGACCTGAGCTGAAGGCAGACGCTTAACTGACTGAGCCACCCAGACGCCCCCAGGTTGCTGATTTTTGTGTTATATCCACATTTTATAGTTGTTTTATGAGGGGGAATTATTCTGGAAGGATTTTACTCCATTCTTAATAGAATTGGAGATTAATAAGTTTTTGTTTTTTTGTAAGTAATGATTAAAATGTTTCTGTTATGTTGAAGGAACAGATTAAGTGTGTTTATTGTATCTAATTTACCTGCTGGGTAACATAACATGGCCACTTGAAATCACAGAAAAACCAAATTTGTAATTCTTTCTCTTTCATAAAAATCAAATGTCAAATACCTCTTCAGGTTTAACAAGACCTTTTAGTACTCTGTCATAATATAAACAATGTGCATCTGTGTGATATGAAAAATTTTCATAATCTTTTCCCATAATATTGCACAGTAGTATAAAGATTTTACTTTATTTGAAAGATCTTATTTTTTATAAAGTTATCCACATCAGTGATAAACTCTAGCGTTTTACATATTCCTGGCTTCAGATGACTTGCTGTAATACTTGGATATGAATGATTAGTGAATGAATTTTCCATTGAATGCTGTATCTATAGCCCTATCATTATTCTCTTAAGCCCTGTCTAAACAATTTCTCTTTCATGTTTTTCCGTGTTTTTGTTTCTCCCAGTAAAACACTGTTCTCATTAAATAAGTTATATACGATGAGCAATAGATTTTTCACAATACAAATGAATATGCTATTCAGTACTTTACAAAACAAATACTTTATATATTTTGTTACTGAAATAGAATCTAGCAAACATCATAAACTGAACCTGTTAACAATATCAGTACCTTCATGTAAGTATATAACAAAACTCCCATATAGCATAACTTTTTCCAAATACTCTTTTCTTCTAAGTCAGTATTTATTTGAGTTTTCTAAGAATGTTTGCTGAAAGAGAACATATTCAAATTATCATTTTTCCTACTTTATGATTTCACCCAGTTTTAATGTAGCATCAAGAACAAGTGTTTCTCAATGATATGTGACTTTTTGTCTTAATAAGGAATTCCAGAAAAAAATATTAAGTTTAATAAATTTCTGAGCTATCTCATTATATTAAACACCATACTTGATATAACGGGGAAAAAAGTGATTTTTCTTTATAGCCTAGAAGCTTACATTTAAAATATATTGATAATCATGGTGGTTTCATGTTATCATTCATTAGAGCAGAATAATTTCACTACAGTCCTCAGCAAAATATGAATTTTACTTGATGACCATGACAGTGCTCTTGTCTTATTTGTCTGTCTTATTTGGAAATGAGATACATCTAAAAAGAAATAGTCGATTGTTAAATGAGCCTCCTTATCTGGTTTAAAAATAACAGATCCTTCGGGTCAATAGGATTCCTTATTTCCTAAGTTGATCAGGGTTCTATAGAACTTTTCTTTATTTTAAAAAAGCAATAAAATATACTAAAATGGAAGAATCCTTAGGCTTGTTATAATCTTCTAAAAGATAATAGAAATCTACATCATTGCCCAGATACAGCATTTCTAATTTAGTACTGTGTTGGAACTATCTTGGAAGGGAAATGTTTATCTGATTTGGCAATGTATTTTTTCAAATGTCTTGAATTATGCATTTTCTTGATCTAATTAGGCCTTTTGGGGAACCTAGAATCTTGAAAATAATATGCATTCAGTCCATTTTTAAGGAAGCATTTTGCTGAGATCAGAAATGGCAATAATCAGCGTCAAGGTAAAGTACACATCAGTTGTCAAATATAATTACAATTTTTGCATTGTTAAATAAAGATATTGAAAGGTAAATATTATTTCTGAAAATACCTTGATATCCCAAATGAATGAAATTAAATTTAGGTGAAATTATGCTTAACTATGAGGAAAAAAACATAAATTGAAAGAAGAGGAACTTAATTTGGGGCTTAACTGCAAAAACAAAATAAAGTGATTCCTCTTATTAAAGAAAAGTATGGTTTTAAAATGCAGAGAGCTTAAAACCGGGGGAAAATGTAAAGGGTAATTAGCTATTAACCTGATGTTGTTTATATCAGTTAGGGTCAGAACAAAACAGTGAGTGACCTGACAGACAGGGAACAGAGGGGAAATAGCATCCAGTCTCTGTCTTTTGCTTTGCCTTCCCTTGGCTGAAACCAATCAGAAACCAGGGGATGCAGTCCGCTGAAGGCAACCTCCTGACACATGTAGTAGTGGGGAGAGGGGCAGACAATGGACCAGAGGCGTGAAAGGAGATTCGTAGCCTTGGGTCATTTTCTTTTGCTAAGATGAATGTGCATTGATTGGACTTTTTCATGTCGTGGTTAACCAATGTTTTCGTGTTAGCAAAGTCAAGGTTAGCATGGCCAAAGTATAAAGGGTGAGAGTGCCACACAAACCATAGAAGGAAAAAAGTTCTACCTTGGATGTAACAAAATCACCGGATCATCTCTACTCCATTTTCATTAAGTGAAGCAAAATCAATAGGTTTTGGTGAATTAGAAGTTTTGAGTTCATGTCCTGGCTCTGTCACTTACTAAGTATGTAATCTTGGACACTTACTAAAGCTCTTAGGACTAAAATTTCTAAGGGGTAAGATGGTGACAAGTGGTATTAGGAGGAGTAAATATAGCACTCTATCCATATAAATTAAGGTATATGAGAAATTCTCAGTAAATATTAGGTATTATTAAAGATGTGAGATTATCAATAATACTATGATTTTCCTAACTTCAATCCTGAGGCTATTTTTTTAAAATAAATTTTGGTTGCTATAGCAAAAATAAGTCCGTTGGGTTCAGGAGTTCATATCTGATGCCATTTTCTGGGCCGCTGTAGAGAAGCTGGTGATATTTCCAAAGTTGGTATATTGTTTTGTGGCTGATAATTGTATATTTTGGATATACTTGTGTTTTCCAAATCATACACCACTTTAAGATTTTTTTTTTCCAAATATGGAGTGATTGATTAATAGGAAAAATAAAAATAACTTTTCTCTAATGGACTTTGAGGTAGGTAAGTTTCCATCTTGATTCTAAGTGTGGCAAAATTATTTTCTTTTTTTTTTTTTTAAGATTTTATTTATTTATTTGACAGAGAGAGACACAGCGAGAGAGGGAACACAAGCAGGGGGAGTGGAGGAGGGAGAAGCAGGCTTCCCGCTGAGCAGGGAGCCCAATGCGGGACTCGATCCCAGAACCCTGGGATCATGACCTGAGCCGAAGGCAGTCGCTTAACCAACTGAGCCACCCAGGCGCCCTAAATTTTTTTCTAATTTTAGATTTATAGAAAAGTTGAAAATTATAGAGAGGTTTCCTATGTATTATTCACTCAGCTCCCCCTAATGTTAAACATCTTATATAACTATGCTGCATTTGTCAAAACTAAAAATTAGCACTGGTATACTACAGATTGTTTTGAATTTTTTCAGTTATTCCAGTAATGACCTTTTTTGTTCCAGGATCCAATCCAATATGTTATGTTGCATTTAGGGCAGAGGTTTTTTTGTTTGTTTTTGTTTTTGTTTTACTTCTTATTTGTATTTTGGGGAAAATACATACAACTTTAAATATGGGGTAAAGGAAATATGCCTTTTTTTAAGATTTATTTATTTATTTGAGAGAGAGAGTGTGCCTGTGGTGGTGGGAGGGGCAGAGGGAGAGAGAGAGAGAGAGAGAGAGAATCTCAAGCAGACTCCCCACTGAGTGTGGAGCTCAGCAGGGGGCTTGATCGCATGACCCTGAGGTAATGACCTGAGCTGAAATCAAGAGCTGGACACTCAACCAACTGAGCCACCCAGGTGCCCCAAGGAAATATGCCTTACTAAGCTATATCAGTTTCCTGGGCAACTGTGTAACAAATTGCCACAAACCTAATGGCTTAGAACAAGAGAAATTTTTATCTGATTATGTGTAATGTAATATTAGGAAGTATGGCATTGGGTATTATAGGTGTTAACCCAAATTCCTTTTCTCTCAATTAGAAAGACATGAAAGCCTCAATCATGTTTTAAAGAATTAAACAATATGAATGATAAAATTTTTTAGACATAAATTCAAGCTGGAAACTAAAACTGTAGCAAATGAATAGTTGTATCCACTTTAAAGGGCTTATTTAATACTTGTAATAGTGAGATGTCTTCTGTTGGGACACTTTCTATCTAGCCTTTTATAATCCACATTTGATTAATTTTGACATTTCAGTATAGTCAGACACTTCCAATTTAGCAGTATGATCTAAAAATATCATTGTAACTGAAACAAAAAAAAAAAAGAAAGAAAAGTGAAACAAACTCCTACAACACAATAGCAATTGAAAACAAGCACGTAAACTCTGTTAATGGCATATTTTAATTTTTATTGAAGTGATCTAAATCTGGAAGCTCAAATTACAGTGTTAGAATGGTGTTTAGAGAATTCTAGTTCACCCTTAGTTCACAGACAGGGAACTGACATCTAAGGAGATTAGGGGCTGGCCCCTCAGGTCCATTCTCATTATGCCACTATTCATTAAACAGGATTGATGCTGAGGAAGCCTAGAGCAGAGGACAGTAGTGGTTAAAAGTACAAGTTCTGGACAGAACAGGGTTGTGTTCCAATTCTTCCACCTATGTGATTTTGACCTCTTTTTATTTCTAATATCTTAATTTGTGAAATCTGGATGATAATTCTTTCTTTTTTAGGTCTGCTAAAAGGTTTAAGTGGTAGATATTGATGAAATCTATCATTTGTGTAAAGCCGTTATTAAAATTCTGAATTAATGCTATATATACAATAAGTGGTTGTATTGTGGTTAGGAGCTCTGACTCTGGAGTCTAAGAAAACTGGTTTTGAGTCATGGTTCTTTTATTTAGCTGTGGAAAAAAAAAAAAGAAAGGATAATGATAGTGCCTATCTCATAGTAATCTTGCGAGTTCTCCATGAGATAACTCCTGAAAAGCAAGAACTCAATGAATGTACACATTTCACTGTATTGCTATTAATAAACACGAAGATATAGTGGTGTTGACAAAGGTAAATGACCCAATGAGCACAATAAAGGCTTAAACTAGGGCAGTTCTACATTTGATAGGATATATAATGTCAACAATTATCTTTGAAAAATGAAATGTTCTTAAGAATTTCTTAATTTTATTTTAGAGTAGGAAAATCAATATAATTTATAACAAGAAATACGATGATGAACAGATATAGCAACACATAAGTCTTCTTAGATTTTATGCAATTCAGGTACTGAAGGTAATTTTTAAGCATCTCAGATATCACCAAGTATTCTGCTTAAAGGATATCTTTTCATATTACATTTTGCACAAAGCAAAATGAGACTACTGGGAATAGTGTACAAGAAAAGGATCCTGCCGGGTGCCTGGGTGGCTCAGTTGGTTAAGCGACTGCCTTCGGCTCAGGTCATGATCCTGGAGTCCCTGGATCGAGTCCCTGGATCGAGTCCCGCATCGGGCTCCCTGCTCAGCGGGGAGTCTGCTTCTCCCTCTGACCCTCCCCCCTCTCATGTGCTCGCTCTCTCTCATTCTCTCTCTCTCAAATAAATAAAATCTTTAAAAAAAAAAAAAAGAAAAGGATCCTGCCTGATACAGACTGTCAGAATGTCTTTACTAACATTATACAAGGACATTGCTTTTTTTAGCAAGAATATATTGCTCCAGAAATCTCATAGCTAGAGAATGTTTGAGGGCAGATTATACTAAGTATAGGATAATACTGTCAACATTAACCTAAATAGCGTATTTTAGGACTTGTAAAATAGTACAACATATGGTGGTGACATCACAAGACTTCATCTGGGACAGTACTATGTGCGGTATTTAAGGTCACCCTATTTTTTTCTGTAGTCTTATACATTACCAAACTAATCACCATAGAGGAAAAATGCTTTACATTTGGGGGTAATGATGAGTGACAAATGTGAAAATGATTTGACAAAAAGAACTATCAGTGATAAAACAAACAAAAGCTGTTATAATACTGGAATATGTTGATATTTGAGAAGCAGGCTCTTGCTCAGTGAAATTTTTTATTCTAGACACTACATAACTAATAGCCCATAATATTTAGTGTGCTTACCTATCACTTTTAAAATAGCACACTCTAAGATCAATGACCCTAAACTAATTTTTTATTTTTTATTTAATGAGACCCCACTAACATAAGTACATTATATTTTTTAAGCAAGAGTAACCTTTAGAAAGCAGAACAATTTCTTACTGGCTAGATTTAAAAAGGAACTAGAAAAACATACAGGAAAATGGCTTGACAGAAACTAGTCATCTTATAACAGTAAAGGCATAATGTAATTCATTTATTTATTCAATAAATATTTGTTAAATTCCTACAATATGCTGCCATGCATTATTACAGGACAGGTTTTCTGTGTTAAGTGAGAAAGTTTACAGTTTGAGAGTTCACAGATTTTGGCCAAGAGTAATGATATTAACAATAGTGGACTTGTTGAGAGTGTCATTTCCAATTTTTTAGAGATAGATATAAAGATTACTTGTATATAATGACAGGATTTTATTTTTTTTACATTGACAGTCTGTAAGTTTATAGTGCTAAAAAAATCACAGTGATGTTTCTTGCTTGGTAGTAAGGCAGGATAGATCCTCAGACTAATCTTTCCAATAAAAACAACAAAATTTTGGGTTAACGCATTTTTAAGTGAATCAAGAGCAGACAGGCATGTGCAAATAATCAGAAGCTGAATAAATGCATCAAAAAGGGAACAAAGAGAGGTGATCTGAGCACTAAAGTCTACTTTCCTATGAAGAGCATTTGTGAAATACAGTAAACTTGAGATTCAATTTGTATGCATGAAGGTATGTAGGAGACAGGAGTGACAAGTCTAATAGGAAATCCTATTTCACAAAGCTAGGAAAACCTTGCGAAAACAAAATAAAAGAAAAGTGCTAATATATCAGAAATTAAAACAAATGTAAATAGACTAAATGTAGTAAAGACAAAAAAAATGTCAAACTGGATAAAAATACTAATTTCAGATATTCACTATTTGTAAGAAGCATACCTCAGACACTAGGATAAAGAAAGGTTGAATAAAAAAATGGAAAATGTATGCCAGGTGAAACTGAAACATATACAAAAGATAGTTCTGTAGATATCTAATTTTAAGCAAGGTACACTGTATGTCAAAAGTCATTCTGGAGATAATGTGTTACTACTTAATATCAATTTACCAAGAAAATACAGCTACTTAAATTTGAATCCAAGAAATATAACCTCAAAATATGTAAATTTTTAAAATGCTAAAATTACAGAGAGAAATAAACGTATCTACCATATAGTAGGTTCTTAAAAAAACTTTTACTCATTTATAAATAAAGCTGCCCCCAAAACTTAGGATATAGAACACTTAAAGCCCAGTTAATAAACTTCATCTAATGTGGGGGCTATACTGTACTCAACAAATTAAGAATACATATTGTTTTCAAAAACACGAAGGATATTTAAAAAATGACCATGTATTATGCCATGAAAAATTATATTATTCACAATAAAAAAGTCTCTGATCACAGTGTACGAACTCAGTCAAAAAGACGACTAGAATAAAAATGATATGTTTGGAAATTAGGGAACATTTCTAAATAATGTATACATGAACAAGAAACCAAAAATACAGTTTTAAAATTTGATAACTAAACAATGACAAAAAGCGAAATATTTTAAAAATGTGTGTGTGATGCTGCTAAAGTGATATTTAGAAACAAATTTATAGGCTATCATAGTTGTATTGCTGCCATTACACATTGCTGCAAAGTTAGTAGCTTCAACCAATACAAATTTATTCTCTTACAGTTCTGTAGGTCAGAAGTGTGCTGTGGACTCACTGAGCTAAAATGTCAGTGGCTTTTATCATGTTGCATCTTTCTGACCCACCAACACTCTCCCCCGCCCCACATACCTGTCTTCCACTTTTAAGAGCTCATGTGATTAGACCCGACGTTACTGGGTAACCCAGGATAGCTATCTTTATCTATCAGACCATCTGTCTCAGCAACATTGATTACAAAAAAAGAGAGAAGGCACAAATATTAGGAGTAAAAAAGTAGACATGACTAGAGAGCGTATAAAAATTAGAAAAAGGATAAGAATAGTATTAAGGACTTCATGCCAGCACATTTGAAAACTTACATGAAATGGCAAATCCCTAGAAAAATTCAGTTCCTCAAAACGGAATTAAGGTAAAAAAAAAAAATCCAAACAATTCCCTCATCAAGGATAGAATTATAGCTGTAGTTAAAAACCATCCTACAAATAGAGTTTTATATGCAAATGGTTTTATATGCAAGTTCTTCAGTCATTTAAGGAAGAAATAAATTCAGTTGTTCACAGAGTATTCCGAAGAATAGAAAAAATCACACTAACCAACATATTTTATAATGCTTCCAAAACTTAGACACAAAAATATATCAAGGACTGAAGAAGAGAGAAAATTACAAATCATACACATTGAATATAGATGAGAAAGATTCTGATTAAAATTTTATCAAATTAAAGCCAGCCACATTTAAGAGTTAATATATCACTACTAAGACCAGTTTATCTCCAGCAAAGCAAGTTTCATTTGACATTAGAAAATCATCTATTACCATTTACCAAGTTTTAAAAAAAACTAAACAAGGGTAAATCATAACAGTAATTTCAATATATTCAATATCATAAAATACAATAAGTATTTCTTAATGGAATAATAAGAAAAGATAACTTTCTCAATCTGTTAAAAGATATTTACCATAAACCTACAGAAAACATCATACTCTAATGTTTGTATAAGAAGTGAGGTGCCTAGGGCGCCTGAGTGGTTCAGTGGGTTAAGTGCCCAACTCTTGGTTTAGGCTCAGGTTGTGATCTCTGGGTCGTGATCTCAGGGTCATGAGATAGAGCCCCACATTGTGCTTGACACTGAGTGTGGAGTCTGCCTAAGACTCTCTCTCCATATCCTTCTCCCTCTGCCCTTCCCCACTGCTCTCTTTCTCTCTCTCTCTTTCAGTCTCTAAAATAAATAAATAAAGCTTAAAAAAAAGTAGGGTGCCTGCTATTGCCACTGTTTTCACAATCTTTCCTAACAAAATCTTTTCCTAAACAATAAAAAAAGGAAAAGAAATAAAAATTGTAAGAATTGGAAAAGAAGATTCCTAATTTCATTATTCCAGACAATGATTATTAAATAGAAGGCCTCAAAGTGCACCCAGAAAATGCATTAGATTCAATAAGAAGGCATGGCAAGTTTGAATACAAAAATCAAAATATAAAAATTAATTGCATTTATATACACTAGGAAAACTTATCAGTAAGTGAAATTTAATGAGCATACCAATAATGTTATAAATAAAATGCCACTAATAAATATAATATGTACAAGTGCTTTATGAGAAAATTATAAAACTTAATTTTAAGCTTTTTTAAAGATCTACATCAATGGCATTACACTAATGGTAGGAAAACTTAATGTGGTAACTGTTCAGTTATTCCCAGATTGGTCTGTAGAATTAATATAATTCTAATAGAAGTTTTAACAGAGTATTCTGTGAGACTTGAGAGATGATTTTCAATTTTATGTGGAAGATCAAAGATAAAAATCGACAAAACACTCCTAAGAATTTAGAATATCTTTTCAGATATCTGAAATTATTGTACGGTTATGGTAACTAAGTCAGTATATATATATTATATATATATAACATATATATATAATCAATGTGTTAGAGAGCTCACTAACAGTCCCATGTATGCATGAAATATTGATTTATGACAAAATTGGCATTCTAGATGAATAAGGAAAGGGCAAATTCTCCAGCAAGTGATGACTATATATATATATAAATCAGTTCTAGATGGAATAAATACAGATGTGTGGTGATACATGTTTAAAAACCAGACGTCCTCTCTGAAAGAAACACCAAATAAACAAATGAAAAAACTCTGATTTTTAGTGTTTGCAAGTTTCTGCATTGTACGTATTACCAACATGGCCAATTTCATCCTGTCCATGTGGTGGCTTCCAGCTACCCAAATTTCTAAAAATGTAATAATTGGTTCTTGTAAGCCTGTGCAAGCTGTCTCAAGCATATCATTGATTATTAAAGGCTTAAATTTGAAGTAAAAGACCTATAGAAGACAACACAAAACTTAGGTCTTTAAAGTTGGGATAGAGGTGCCTGGATGGCTCAGCCAGTTAAGCATCTGTCTCTTGATTTCAGCTCAGGTAATGATCTCAGGGTCGTGAGACCAAGCCCTGTGTGGGTCTTTGCACTCAGCATGGAATCTGCTTAAGATTCTCTCTCTCCCTCTCCCTCTGTCCCCCCCATTCCACTCGCACGCTCTCTCTCTCTGTCTCTCAAAATAAATAAATAAATAAATAAATAAATAAATAAATAAATAAATCAGGATAGAGATTTTAAGACTAAAAATAGGAATGTTATAAGATAAATAATTTTGATTAGAGCAACTTTTATTTATCAAAGGGTACCACAAAATTGAAGACAAACTTTTTCAAGAAGTATTAACAACACAATTTTTTTTCCAGAGAATGTAAAGAGCTCCCACAGCTCAACAAGACATATGAACAAAAACATGAACAGTTATTTCACAGAAGTAGAAACACAAGTGGTTAATAAACATGTAGTAAGATTTCCAATGTCATAAAAATCACAGAAATGTAAATTAAAGCCATCGCCAGATGCCATTTTACTTCAACAAGGACAACAATTTTAAGTCTGACAATATCAAGTGTTGAAAAGATGTGAAACAATGAAAACTCTTGTTATATAGTAATTGTGAGTATAAATTGAGAAAATAATTTTGGTAAATAATTTGGAATCATTTAGTTAAGTTTTTTTCAGATCAGAGGTTTTTGACTGAGGTCCATGGACCCTCAGAAGGTTTGTGAATAGATTTCAGAGAGTCTATGCTCTTAGATGGGAAAAATATTTTGTCTTTATTTTCATTAACTTTTAACTGAAAGTTAGCATTTCCTTCAATTATGAACAAAGGGAACGATCTACCGGTAGTATTAGCAATACCTAGGATTTATCACCACAGAAATTACAGATATAATCATACCACATTATGGTTATTATGATATTCCCAAATATAATTTATGCTAACCATTTCTTTGAAATTTTAGCAGTAATTACACAACTGTTATATTTTTTCAAATGAGATTAAAGAACATTTATTACTTTAACACTTATTTAAAAAATGTTTTAATTGTATTTTCAAACAGTTGGTTTTAACTCCACATATTTTACTTATTTAAATGTGTAAAATGTTTAATCCTTTATAACATCATTATAAAAACAGCATGAGAGGCTTCTATGAACTACCCAAGGGCTTTGTAACATGAAATAGTTTTGAGTCATGGCATATGAGCATTAGGAATCTGTGCTAGAATGTTCATAATAGCATGATTTATAATCATAAGAGAGCTGGGAACAATTGAAAAACTCATAAGTTCTGAAATGGACACAAAAATTGTTTATATGTACAATAGAATACGATATTGTCATGAAAATAATAAGCTACAGTTTTGTTTTTTAACAATGTGGATAACTCTGAGAAACAAAATACTGAAAGAATAAGTTGCAAAAAACATAGTAAAAAATTTATTTATATCATACACAAAAACATTCAAAAATAATATCTTGTTTAGGGATTCAAAAAATGTGGCAAAACTATTTTTAAAAGTAAGGGAGTGATAAAGTTAATTTAGGATAGTGGTAACATCTGAGCAAGGAGGGAAGTGGATGGTGAGGAGATATGTAGAGCTCTTAAAAGATGAAGGCAACACCTTTTATTTAAAGAAGTGTTGTGGAGGGGGGCGCCTGGGTGACACAGTCATTTAAGCAGCGGACTCTTGATTTCGGCTCAGGTCATGATCTCAGGGTCCTGGGATCAAGCCCCGTGTCAGGTTCTGTACTCAGTGGGGAGTCCTTGGGATTCTCTCTCTCTCCCTCTGCTACTCCCCCACCCCCCGTGCATGCTCTCTCTCTAAAATAAGTGAATAAATCTTTAAAAAAAATGTGGGTACAGAGCTGTTCATTGTATGAAATATTATATACTTTATAACTATTGATTTGAATTCAGTCAGTATTTAACAGTAACAATATAGCTCTTGTTTTATATGTCCTTTATATAGCTACATCAAATTTATATAAGTTAGATTAATATTTTTTACAAGAGCATATAAGAGCAGGGCTTTTGTTCTGTACCCCTAACCTTCTCTATGCTACAGACATAGGTGTGACCTAATAGACATAAAGATGCTTTTGCGTAACTTAAAGAGTTGCAACTCATCAAAATGCTTGGAAAATGGGGAGGAATGTCATTTGAAAAGAGAATATGGCAACTATGAAAAGTCACATGGAAGAATGAATTAATGGAAGAATGGCAAACTATCTTTACTTTTATCCAAGGATGAACTTTTTGTCTACATGTTGGTTTATTCCTTCTTTATTGCTTGTTTAAGCTTGATATCTTTTTTTTTTTAAAGATTTTATTTATTTATTTGACAGAGACACAGCGAGAGAGGGAACACAAGCAGGGGGAGTAGGAAAAAGAGAAACAGGCTTCCTGCGGAGCAGAGAGCCTGATGTGGGGCTCGATCCCAGGACCCTGGGATCATGACCTGAGCCGAAGCCAGATGCTTAACGACTGAGCCACCCAGGCGCCCCTAAACTTGATATCTTAAAAAGAATTTGGGGAAACTTAAAAAGACTAGTTTCAAAGTAAGTTTCTTGAGATAGTGGTAGGTTTATTTCATTTGTAAACAAAGGTGAGAATTCCACTAACTTTCCTGTATTCACTTGAAAAACAATGACACAGTATCCAATTACCTTGAGAAATACAGAAAATAGTAAAGGCACATGCTCCAAGCAGACCTTTGAGAATGAAAAGAAGAGCAAGTTTATATATGAATAATTAGTTAATACTTTGCCAGGTTAATGAAGATGGCGATGACCCCAAAATGACTCTGATCACAGATGTGAATTTGGAATTTGGCATAATCTTACTCCTCTGCATTCTTCATATAGAAACCATAGGGAAGTTTCTGATGGACATTTAAAGCAGAGAATCATAATAGGGGCTATCTTTAAGGTAGAAATAAAAACAATTGGAAATGTAATGGATTTTTCCCTTTTTTTGTAGGGGAAGTAATAATAATGATGATGATGATGTAATAGCAACGACCCATTAATTATCATGCTTTGGGAAGTGTGAAGACAAAAAGTTTGTTTGTTTTTCCAGTGGGGGTAAGTTAATTTTAAGAAAAACAAAGATAGATTTAAAAGGGTTTTTTTGTTTGTTTGTTTGTTTGTTTTTTAAAGTCAGAATGGCAGATCCAAACACCTGAGATAGAGGGCTGCATTGAGAAATCTAAGCAACAGTTCTGTTCTTCAGAGTTGGGTGTACTCTCAGGGAATATTTTTAGCAATTGCACTATTTTGTGTTATTTGAAACAGATGTATGTCTAAACATAGTGGTTTGCTTTATGGCATCAAAGATATGGTAAACATGATAATTATATACTCACCCTTAATTCTAGTATATCCTACTTCTCATTTTATTAAAATGATTTTGGTATTTCATCCCACAGTTTATGCAAATTCACACACACCTGTGATAAAAATGTTGTCCTTATTTAGTGTTTGAATATAAACAGAATAAAAGAAATACCTCATCCCTCAAAGGAAGGTGTCTTTTTCCTAAGAAAAATGGCATGCCTTATCATTTGCACTAATTATGCATTTTATTTCACATTAAAAGCACATTTCAGACAGTTAAGTCATTAGGCATTTCTTTTCCTTCTGAAATATTGTGATGATACTACTGAGGCTGATCTTGAGGTTCTCTTTCTTTCTTTTTTTTTTTTGAAATATACCAGAAACTGCTCTTTTCTCCAAATACCAGTAAATTATTTAAAAATTATTACAAACAAAATCAAACCCATCCAGAATATTGTTTTTGTAATTGTGGAATAAGAGGGGTAAACATTAAACAGAAGAGAACATAATATGAATAATTCTTAAAAGTGTGTACCATTCTGCTTATTCCGTCAATATTATTGTGATATGAATTACCAAACCTTAAAGGGATTTTTGTTTACCATCAAGCTATTCTAATTTCTGTTCAGAGGAATAGGCACAAAGAAAGGCAATGAAGCTTTGCCTAAAAATTGTCAGTATGATGAGGACTGAGACATGACTACATTAAGCTTAATATTGATTGAAAATCCTTGATCAGAGATGGGAAAATTCAAAAAGCAACTTTCCTGAAAAGGAAATAGGAGTTGACCTGTAAAGTCAAGAGTTGAATATGAAATGACCTGAAGCAGTGTGCTCAACTGATTTGAATCTTGTACAGTACTAACACATATAGAATAATTTTTGTACATTACTTACAACCTTATCAGTGTCTGCGACTCTAGATCTTCATAGGAGGTCTTAGCTTCCAAGAGTCCTGAAATTATCAAGTTTACTTAGGAATCCATTGTCTGAGGGAGGCCCTTAGAGGAGTTTACTGCACTAGCTAACAGATGGACACAATTGTAATAAAGGGTATATAACTGAGATAAGGTATATAAAACAAAGATTCTAGCAACTGTGATATTGAGCCTGTTTACCTCTTCTATGGTAAAGAAATGTGTGGCAATACTCAAGAGCCTAGGGATTTGGAAACCTGTCATGGGAAAAACAAACAAACAAACAAACCAAAAAATAAAAACAAAAACAACGTTCATGTGTTGTCAGAAATGACACTGAAAGTGAAGAATTTTTTGAACAAGAACTTCTGTTTTAAACAGATAGGAAACAATTGCACCATCTACAAACTCCAGATTGAAATGTTGCTAGATTATTAGATCTCTAAAGAAGAAATTCCCTTACTTTACGCTTAAGAATTCTGTTTGTTTTCCAGTGATAGCATGTCTCAATTTGATCTGATTTGGAGATTTTCTTAGAATTCTCTGTCAGCATTTTATCTGTTTGCAGCATTACTACTATAAAAAAATGGTACTTGGTGGATTGATTCCAAAATATGCTTTTCCTAACTCCCATGCGATTTGGGGACAAAAATTTAAGCTCCATGGTAGTCTTCTGAAGTACATAAGTACTTTAAAGAGAAATAGACTTGAGATTTTAATCTGCAGTAATGTGATTTATGGTTTTTACAACACTAAAAATAGAAGTTTACATTTTTTTTTAAAGATTTTATTTGTTTATTTGAGACAGAATGAGATAGAGAGAGAGCATGAGAGGGGGGAGGGTCAGAGGGAGAGGCAGACTCCCTGCTGAGCAGGGAGCCCGATGCGGTACTCGATCCCGGGACTCCAGGATCATGCCCTGAGCCGAAGGCAGTTGTTCAACCAACTGCGCCACCCAGGTGCCCCAGAAGTTTACATTTTAATATTTCCAAACAATAGCAAGTATAACACTAATTTCACAAACTTAAGTGCATTTGTCTTCCTTAGATATCACTAACATGCAAACATCTTTGTTACATATGAAAACTAATTTGGAGAACATTAAAATGAGGACGAAAGTTAGTAAAGGACTGAATTGAATCTGTGTGGCTATAAACTTACTGCAATTCTGAGTCAATCCTCTTTTATCATTTTATGACTTGTGATGATAGGTGCTTTCAAAAGTCACAGTATTATTTTTTCTGTAAAAATTATTCTGATTTATAAAAAGTCCTAAATAGGCTTTGATTGCATTTATTTGCATTTTACCTTTAATTACTAATACCTTTACAGTTTTAGCTCATGCATTTCAAAACGCAAGAAGTCTGTAAAGAAAATACAAGCTTCACCACATATAAATGAAAAGTGCTTATGTAGCAATTCAAGTTAGCCCATTGCTTGTAATGACATTACTTTTACCAATGACAAATATGTTCCACTATCACAATCATAAATCAGTTCCTACTGTGCCAGTCCCCAGTAAAACAGCTCTTAAATAAAACATTCCAGAAATGCAGTGCTGAGGGAACAACAATAACAAAAGGTACAACTTATCATTTCACTTTATAAAAGAAGTAGTTGGGTATATTATTTCTACCTTAATTTGAGTCCTGTGCTCTTAATGTCTATTCGTTCTTCCACATTCTCTTTTGGACTTCTGGCATAGAAGTTCTTCATTCTTGCTGACACTCTTACTAATCTCATAAGGGAAGAAATTTCGTTTATTCTTCATTTAACCTTTTAATCATTATAGACCTCTGTTTTAGAGAATAGTCTTTATCCTTAGAAATAAATATAAGAAATCAAACACAGGGTGTTCTTGGGAAAGGAAGGTACCCCCCTTGATTGGCAAAGGCAATGGATAGTGCTTTCACATTATAACACAAGGCAAGGCCCATGGCCTTGGCCTTGAGAACTTTATAAAGTGAAAAGGTTAAAAAATAAGACAGTTTTTGAAAAACAAGTTTGTTCAAATACTGAACAACCAATATTACAAATAGTGCAAAGTTGCTTTAACATTTCTGTGCCAACTTTATCAGGGAAATGCTTTGTAAGCCTACTTATATACTTCCCCTTTCTTTTCTAACTAAGAGGTAGAGATGTAGAAATGACAAAATAGAAATAAAGACATGATTTTGTGATTTCACAGAACAACTACTTTTTTGCAATGAAAGGTGAAATATGTTATTTGTAATGCAAATTGAATTTACCCCACAGTCAATGACCTAAAAGGACTTAACATTACAAGGCAGTACAAGGCCACTACAGTTCAAGGTGTCTACATTGATCTGCCTTGACCATGCTCACCTTCTGAAGATCTAGTAGAATCTTGAAGAATACCCTAAATTTTCAGGCAAATGCCTTATACATACTATTTTCTTTATTTTTGTGAGAGAGAGAGAGCACGTGTGTGTGCCCACTCACACAAGCTAGGGGTGGGGAAGGGGCAGAGGGAGCGAGAGAATCCTAAGCAGGCTTCACGCTCAGTGCAGAGCGAATTCAGGGCTCCATCTCCGGACTCTGAGATCATGACCTGAGCTGAAATCAAGAGTCAGACACTTAACTGACTGAGCCACCCAGGACCGCGCCCCTCGCCCCCACACCACATACTGTTTTCAAAGGAGATCCTGGTGCACGTGTAAAAGGGGGTTACCTCTATGTCTTGAATAAGGTGCATAAAATGATTTATTTTGACAATCAGAAATGCAGTTACATGACAGGGTGTTTAAGTGAAATTAACTTAAGAGGAAAAAAACACACAGAGGGAATAATAAGTTAAATGCCACAATATATTAAGCCAGCCTACTTAATCTATATGCCATGGGGATGAGTTTGGGATGGGAAATCCAGCTTTCCTTATCTTGGTCTCAATTCTGTCTAAATGTGAACATCTTGCCAGGCTGAAAGTGACTGTAGTTCTTCAAAATGTGTAGGTTTTTCTATCAGACAGATCCTCTGATTGGGTATGACAAGCAGGAAATTTATTCAATTTTAGCAACTCCTAGATGTTATTTGAGAATTGCAGTATTTATTTTTTATAAAACATCAGATGCCTTTGAGAGTCATCCTTGTGGAGTACAGGGTAAGACTGAGTGGTTTACTGGTTCTAAGATATTTTACAATATTTGTATAAAATATTTCTCCTTATATTTTTTCTCATTTAACATGTAAAGTAAAATGCCTCTACCTAGATCATCTGTACTATAATATTATGCTTTTTCTTCTTTTTTAAAAAAATTTTTTATTGTTATGTTAATCACCATACATTACATCATTAGTTTTTGATGTAGTGTTCCATGATTCATTGTTTGTGCATAACACCCAGTGCTCCATGCAGAACGTGCCCTCCTCAATACCCATCACCAGGCTAACCCATCCTCCCACCCCCCTCCCCTCTAGAACCCTCAGTTTGTTTTTCAGAGTCTATCGTCTCTCATGGTTCGTCTCCCCCTCCGATTTCCCCCCCTTCATTCTTAGTAAGTGATACCAGCTAGCCAGACACAAAGAGAATCTCTGTTTGATATTAATGGTACTGATTTTTCAGCCATGAGAGAGAGATGCTTTCTTTGTTGATTTTAAAAATTAAGGCCACATCCAAGTACAGCAGCATAAAGATATTCCTCTGCATACAGATTGGAAGTTCCAACTAATGCAACTAATTCTAACTAATGCAAAACTCCTTAAAAACTTGAAAACAGCAACACAACTCCTGGTTCTCTGAACTGCTATCCAAGCCATCAGTCCTCTTAATACTCGGGTGAATCAAAAAGTTTTAAGGGAAAATAATTAGTCGCCAGGTAGCAATAAAATCACAATGGCCATTATTGTCCCTAGTGAAGGGATATACTGGGTGCTGAAATGACACAGGCGAGCAAGACTGGGTCCTCTGGGAAGACGTCATAAGAAGCCGTTTAAGAGAAACAAATCTCCCACTGTGGCAGTGTTCTTTCTGATACCGTGTCATTACATTCTTTTCTCTTTTTTTATAGTTTCAAGTTTTTTATTCAAATTCTAGTTAGTTAACATATAGTGTAATGTTATTAGTTTCAGGAGTAGAAGTTAGTGATTTATCACTTACATATAACACACAGTGCTCATCACAAGTGCCCTCCTTCATCCCTATCACCCATTTAGCCCATCCCCCGCCTGCCTCCCCTCTAGCAACCCTCATTTTGTTTTCCCTGGTTAAGAGTGTATTTTATGGTTTGCCTCTCTCTCTTTTTTTCCTCCATGTTCATCTGTTTCATTCTTAAAATGCACGTATGAGTGAAATCATATGGTATCTGTCTTTCTCTGGCTGACCTTTCATTTAGCATAATACACTCTAGCTCCATCCATGTTGTTGCAAATGGCAAGATTTCATTCTTTTCATAGCTGAGTAATATTCCATTATGTATGTATATATATGTGTATACACACACACACGCATGCACGCATATATATGTATATATATATACCACATCTTCTTTATCCATTCATCAGTGATGGGCTTTGGGCTCTTTCCATAAGTTGGCTATTGTTGATAATACTGCTATAAACATCAGGGTGTGTGTGTCCCTTCAAATCAGTATTTTTGTATCCTTTGAGTAAATACCTACTTGCGCACTTGCTGGATTATAGGGTAGTTCTATTTTTAACTTTTTGAGGAAACTCCATACTGTTTTCCAGAGTGGCCATACCATTTGCATTCCCACCAACAGTGTGAGAGGGTTCCCCTTTCTGTCCTTGTCAATATCTGTTGTTTCCATGTTGTTACTTTTAGCCATAAAGACAGGTGTGAGGTGATATCTCATTGTAGTTTTGGTTTGTATTTCTCTGATGCTGAGTGATGTTGATCACTTTTCATGTGTCTGTTAGCCATCTGCATGTCTTCTTTGGAAAAATGTCTCTTCATGTCTTCTGCCCATTTCTTGACTGGATTTTTTGGTTTTTGGGTGTTGAGTTTGATAAGTTCTTTATAGATTTTGAATACTAACCCCTTATCAGATATGTCATTTGCAGATATCTTCTTCCATTCTGAAGGTTGCCTTTTAGTTTGGGGGAAAAAGAGTAATTTTATCTTTATTTTAGAACTCTCCAAGAAACCTTTTTTGGTAAAAAATTGAATTGAGTGAAGACCCCAAATAGTCAAAGCAGGCTTGAAAAAGAAAAGCAAAGCTGGAGGCATCACAATTCCAGACTTTTACAAAGCTATAGTCTAGGAGTATAGTATAGATCAAGACAGTATGGTACTGGCACAAAGACAGACATATAGAACATTGGAACAGAATAGAAAACCCAGAAATGGACCCACAATTAATATGGTCAACTAATCTTCGACAAAGCAGTGACAGAATACCCAATGGAAAAAAGACAATCTCTTCAACAAATGGTGTTGGAAAAATTGGACAGCAACATGAAAAAGAATGAAACTGGACCACTTTCTTATACCATACACAAAAATAAATTCAAAATGGATGAAAGACCTAAATGTGAGACAGGAAAACATCAAAATCCTAGAGGAGAACACAGGTTGTAACCTCTTTGACATTGGTCATAGCAACTTCTTACTAGATATGTCTCTGGGGGCACCTGGGTGGCTCAGTTGTTTAAATGTCTGCCTTCAGCTCAGGTCATGATCCCAGGGTCCTGAGATGGAGCCCAGCATTAGGCTCCCCGCTGAGCAGGGAGCCTGCTTTTCCCTCTCCCACTCCCCCTGCTTGTGCTCTCTCTCCCTCCCCACCCCCCATCAAATAAATAAATTTTTTTAAAAAAGATATGTCTCTGGAGTTAAGGGAAACAAAAGCAAAAATGAACTGTTGGGACTTCATCAAGATAAAAAGCTTCTGCACAGCAAAGGAAGCAATCAATAAAACTAATTCAGAATTCAGAAATGGGTCTCATTTGGCTAAAATCAAAGTATTGGCTCTGCTGCATTCCTTTTGGAGGCTTTAGGGAAGAATCCATTTCCTTACATTCGCCACAGCTTCTACAGGTTGCCTAAATTCCTTGCTCATGGTCTTTTCAATCTTCAAATCCAACAGTATCTTCACATTTGTCTGTCAGAACTGACCTGTTTTTGTTATCATATCTCTTTCTCTGTCTCTGATTGTCCTGCCCCTTCCTCCCCTTGTAAGTACCCTGTAATTACATTGGAACCACTTAGGTAATCCAGGATAATCTTCCATTTTAAAATCCTCAATTTAATCACATCTGCAAAGTTCCTTTGCCAGGTAAGGTAACATATTTAGAGTCCAGGGATTAGAGTGTGGACATCTTTGGCAGGGGAAGGGGGCAGTGGGCATGGGGATGGGGGTTGGGAGAGGTGGCCATTATTCTAACCACCATGTCAATTTTTTATAAAATCTGAGGTCTGGTTGAGTAGGTGACATATTGCAGATGTTCAATTAACGTTTGAAAAGTTAGTATATAAATAATGTTTGACACAATGTCATTCAAATGATGTATGTCATAAAAGTATGATCTAAGATCTCACCCAATTATCTACCTTTCCCATTACAATATTTTCAGTACAGTAAAGATCTGTAGAGGGCCAACAGTGTCATAGGTTACAAAATCCTATGGTAACTCCACTCTGTGAAGCAGCTCAGATACCTCACAATGGAGTTGTTCTGTAGGAAATGAAACAGGAAATTTCGTCATATTTGGCCCACTCAGCAGAAAAGCTCTTTTTTGTTTTAAAAGGAATGATGCCAAGGTGATGTTTCCATTTTTCTCACCTTTGCTCTCTTATTTTCTCTTTCCTAGGGGTTTCTTACATTCCGTTTTACACCATGATTTTTAAATTATAAAGCATCAGATATTAAAATTATGATTATAAAGCATTAATATTTTCTATATCAATGCTACTTTAACTTTTCTTTTTAAAATTGAAACTATATGCTTCATTTTCCAAACTGCCTGTTTTGGAATCTAACCAGTATCTCTCTTACCTGGAAACTCAATTTGTCTTTGTAGCTGAGTAACCATGATACCAGAAAATCTCGAGTTCTGTGGTTTGGTAAAGGACTTACTGGAGCTGAGAAAAAGAGTTGCAGCAGATAAAATTCTCTATATCCTTAGATAGTCTAAAAAACATTTTTGGCTCCTTTTATTTACTGGCTCATTTACAAATGTTTGTATATAGTTATTTCACAGTCCATAAGGGCAGAGAGTTAAATTATTCCATGGCACAGTATTGTCTCCTATCTTTGCAGAGCTCCTGCCTTGTTGATTGGTTGATTCACTTTTATTTTTTAAAGATTTTATTTATTTATTTGACAGAGAGAGAGAGAGAGCACAAGCAGGGGGAGCAGCAGGCTGAGGGAGAGGGAGAAGCAGGCTCCCCGCTGAGCAGGGAGCCCAGTGGGATCATGGGCAGGGACCCTGGGATCATGATCTGAGCCAAAGGCAGACATCTAACCGACTGACCACCCAGGTGCCCCAGTTGATTCACTTTTAGTTTCATTCTTCACTTCCATTTTCCTCCCTCTATAGCCTTTGACTCTGTTTGATTTCTACTTTTGAGTTTTTATGTGTCCTTTTAAAATTGTTATTACAGGGGCTTCTGGGTGGCTCAGTCAGTTAAGCATCTGACTCTTGATTTCAGCTCAGATCATGATCTCAGGGTGGTGAGATCGAGCCCCATGTCGGGCTCCACACTGAGCATGGAGCCTGCTTAAGATTCTCTCTCCCCCTCTCCTTCTGCCTCCCCTCCCCCTCCCCATGCTCCTGCACGCATGCATGCGTGCTCTCTCTCTCTCATAAGTAATAGGTAAGTAAGTAAATTTATTATTACAGTTTAGTATGTTTTTGCTTATAAACATTATAATTTACATAAAATTCAGTATTTTTATTTTTCTCATTAAACACTGGCTTTTTAATAGCTATCCATGTTACAGAGGATACATGTAGTTATTTGCTTCTGTTAGCATTCTGCAGTATATGCCCACTATATTTTTCATACTTATTTACCTACATATGGGCTCATATATTGCCTTCAGCTATCTAACTTGAGTAAACACAATGATGGATAATCTAGTGATTATGGCTTTTTTTGATATGAACCCTGGAGTATCATTGCTAGGTCAGCAATCTTGACTCAAGTTAGTACCCCCAGGAAACTTCTCAGTCTGTTTGTACCTGTCTTGCCCCCCACCAGCAGTGTGTGAGTGTTTGTGCTTCATCCTCATCAAATATGGCGTTCTAATATTTGTTAATCCATAAGGTAAAAGTAGTATCTTATTGTTTTAATTTGT
This sequence comes from Leptonychotes weddellii, assembly GCF_054177405.1. Lineage (NCBI taxonomy): Eukaryota > Metazoa > Chordata > Mammalia > Carnivora > Phocidae > Leptonychotes > Leptonychotes weddellii. The sequence goes on from NC_138378.1 coordinate 92,956,048, forward strand.
ATTCCTCCAATTACATATACAGTGTATTTGAGCATTCCCTCATACTCATGCATTAACCATTTTGCTTTTTCTTTCTGTGGATTGCCATTTAACATCCTCTACCCACCTGTCCGTTATGTTTATAGTTCTCTTTTGTTGATTTCCTGGATAGCTTTATCATAGATACTAATCACTTATTCATCTTAGATACAGGCTTTGTCTCATTCTTCCATATTTATAGGCTGTACTTGGGGGTTCCACAGTGGCCTTTTTTGCTTAATGAGACATTAGTTACAACTTCAAAAAGTTCAAATAAATAAATCTGCCAATATAAGCAACTCATAGTTTACAGTAACTCAAGGGAATAGATTATGAGTAAATTGTCACCTTCATTTTATGGTTATGAGAAGTAAAAGCATTTCTCCCCCCATGTCTGTATTCAGTCAAGTCGTGTGTATGTCATAACCTTGGACTATGTCGACTAAACCTAGTTGGAACTACCTTTACCAGAATTCCCTTCTCTTTGGATTAGGGTTGTCCACAGAGAAAAACGCTATGGGATTTGGAGGGTGGATGCAAAACAGCAGTCATTTCTGTATCCTAAAGGTCAGTGTAGGGTTTGAGGAGCTGCCACAAGTTGTAGGATTGTCACTGATATGCTGGCTCCCTTTGTTGATTTGGAGCAACATCTGTGCCTTCAAGTCCTCCAGCTCCCACAGCATCTTCTTCTGAGCTTCTCCAGAGCACTGGGTTTCCTGTTGAATTTCCTTCTTTAACTTCTGTGCGATTTGTATATGTGGTGAAGTATGCCAGCTTCACCTGCAGTCACCTGCATTATCAAGGGTGAAGGGAACTTGAGACATATGCAGATTCTAGTTGCTTAAAGCGCTTTTATACTTTTATGCATCTAGATGTTCTTCACACCTACCAGCCTGGCAACTTCAGACTTAACACCAGACACAGAAGCAATAACTTTATATAAACTTCTCCCCAGTTTCCATAATTAATTGAAAAATCTAACCCCCATAATAAACCCCTTATTCCAAATCACTCACAGTTTTTCTGCTTCTCTGGCCAAATTCTGATACAATGTAGGTACAATAAAGATCGAAATATACACTTTTATGTAAATCTACAAACACAGAAATTTACTTATCACCGAACCAGACTTGAGACATAATTCTGAGCAGGCGAAAACCATGCTTTATTTATGGAGGCAGATAGTTTGGTAGAAAAGAGAATCAACTATGTTATTTATACTCTTTAAAAGCAATCATTTCTTTAATTTCAATTCCAGTATAGTTAACATACAGTATTATAATAGTTTCAAGTGCACAATATAGTGATTCACCAATTCTGTACATTATTCAAGGCTCATTATGGTAAGTGTGCTCTTCATCCCCTTCACCTATTTCACCCACCGCCTACCCAGGTCCCCTCTGGGAACCATCAGTTTGTTCTCTGTGGTTAAGGAGTTTGTTTTTGCATTTTTCTCTTTTTTTGTTTGTTTTATTTCTTAAATTCCACATATGAGTGAAATCATATGGTATTTGTCTTTCTCTGACTGACTTATTTCACTTAGCATTATACTCTCTAGATCCATCCATGGAACCCTTTTTCTCCACATCCTTGCTAACACTTGTTTCTTGTGTTTTTGAGTTTAGCCATTCCAACAGGTGTGAGGTGTTAGCTTATTGTGGTTTTGATTTGCATTTCCCATGATGAGTGATACTGAGCATCTTTTCATGTGTCTTTTGGCCATCTCTATGTCTTTTTTGGAGTAATATCTGTTCATGTCTTCTGCCCACTGAAGAGAAATCATTTTTTAACTTATTTTGGATAATGGACCACTTTGGGAATCTGGTAAGAAGCTGTGACTTCTTTCTCAAAAAAAAAAAAAAAGTACAATGTTTTGTGTACTAGTTTAGTTTGTGCACAGATTTCCTAAAGTCTGTCAGTAGACCCCTAAATCATTGAGGGGGTTATGAATCTCAGGGTAAAAATTACTATCCTGGGGGCACCTGGGTGGCTCAGACCGTTAAGCGTCTGCCTTCAGCTCAGGTCATGATCCCAGGGTTTTGGGATTGAACCCTACATCGGGCTCCCTGCTGAGCAGGGAGCCTGCTTCTCCCTCTCCCTCTGCTTGCCACTCCCCCTGCTTGTATTCTCTCTCTAATAAAAAATTTAAAAATCTTTAAAAAAAAATTACTATCCTAGACCAAGGCCCATGTTGTATTTCTTGCCAGTTTAGTTTGTGCCTGATTAGCTCATTTCTTTAGAACTGGTTCTAAAATGGATGAGATCACATATTCAACTCACGTATAGTCCAAATGCCTTAGCTCTTCCAACCAACACAGGTCAGATGTCTTTCACATGTGTGCTGTGAGTCACAAGCAGGATCTAATGAGAACATAAGGATGTGAAAATGCATTTCACATAAATAGATGAAAATTTATTCCTGCTAGCTGTAATTAACAATTGAAACTCCTGCCAATGGGTGGTTGATGGTACTATCTTGTACTCAAGGTAACCAAGTTTGAATTTATGGTCTCGACAATAGTGTCTTGCTTTTGAAGCCAACAGTTGATGATAACAGTTAAACTGTCCAATGTACTAGATAACTTTCTTCTGTTTATGTTTCTGTGTGACGGCCAGAGTCCAGAAATCCAGAAAGTTTCCATCTATCCCCGTGGAACAGCAAGCAAACATGGCCAATGACAAGGTTTGGTAATATTCAGTAAAATTTAGTTAAGGCAGATTCAAATTTAAACTACTGCTTTTCCAAGCCAAGAACAAATAGACACCAGACATTGATGTGGAGGGAAACACAACTGATTAAACAGTTTTCTAATAGCTTTTGTTTAGAGTAAAATATTTCCATTTATTTTTTTTAAATGATGAGCAATCATTTCTAATGAAAAGGCGCACAAAATGCCTACTCCTTAACTAATTTAAAAAGAGGCCACATAAAATAAGGTTACAAACACAACCATTCTAATTTCTAATTTCAAGTTATTTCTAAGGAAATGAAATGAGAGAGAATGATGATAAAGTCCTGGAAAATATTGAGATCTAAAGAAGAACTAAGAAAAACTGATTACATAACCAAGACTATAGTTTCTTCAAGCTTTTCATAACATCAGTTACCAGTTCCCACTAGGTTACTTCCTAACCAACAGTGGATTTTGGGAACTAGAATAAAGAGATTGTCCGTTAAAGGATTCAGGTTGATTTTTCCTTTCACACTGTGGCTATGTCAGACACACCAAAATGTTCCTTAAGCCCCAACATACTCTGGGTTCTATATGTGCCTTATTACTTACTATTTTCTCCTAAATGCAGAAAATTCTAATCACCTTCTTTTAAAATGCTAGGGGATGAGGCAGAGGGGAATGGGAAGTGATTTGTAATGGATATACTGTTTCTTTTTGAGCTGATGATAAAGTTCTGGAATTAGATAGTGGTCATGGTTGCATAATCATTGAGTTACTAAAAGCCATTCAATGGTGTGCTTTAAATGGTAAATTTTATTTAAAAAAATGGTAAATTTTATGGTATGTTAATTATATCTCAATAAAAAACAGAAAGCACCATGGTCAAGAAAACCCTGTAAAAATAAAATTCCCACCCATTGAAACTTAAATTAAGGCCTGTCTCCTTTTCTCAGCATCTGCTTGTTCTGCTCCTACCACCCTGTCACATCCTCACCCTCCAAATATGATCACAGAGACCTGTCATAGAGTGACCACTCATCTCAGTTTGCCTGGGACTGTCCAATTTTGGCACGGAAAGTGCTGCCTTCATAGGAAATCTCTCGGTCTTAGGTAAACCTGGATGGTTGATGACCATACTTGTCAACAAGCAGTCCTTTTCTAACTAGGGTCTGTGTGTTTTTTATATTCCCCAAATCATTTCCATTTTCTCTATTGCAAATATTCTGCCCCTTCCCCTCCTTACCCTTGGAAGGATTAGGCAGGGCCTTTTGTGAGCACCTGGCCTCATATTCCTCCGTTCAGTAGTTTAATTGAAGCTGTGGTTCTTTACATCATGGCTTTGGCCTGAACTCACTTCAGTGTTTGAATACTTGAGTGCATTTAACTAATTAAAAAAAATTCCTAAAACTATAAGAAATAAGGAACATGTCAACTATACTTCAATAAAAAAAGAAATGAGAAACATTAGTTTTTCCTTAAAAGAAAATAATCAAAATTCTTTTTATAGCCCTTGAAACTCAACTTGCCTGTTCCTTATGTGCTTCTGTTTTAGAAATAAAAACTTAATGGAAATGTCTTTTTACATCTTTTGGGTTGGAACAGATCCTCTCAGCACCCACAGCAGTTCTGGCTTATAAATAATACTCATTCACTTCTCAGTTTGGGGTCTCAGTACCATACAAAGTATGAGATACGTTATGAAAGGCTTAGCCCCAATGGCACCATAACTCACTTGTGTTTTCCTTTGCTCTGCAAGAATGCAGAGAGGACATAATTCCAGATTGTCACCCTGATTTTGTCCTACATCTGGAAATATGTAGAGGCATCCCATTTTTCTGAGCCCTTCAGTCCTTCTGTTGCAGTTAATTCTTAACCTTCATAATCACTTCTCTTTCTAACTCAGTCTTGGTCAGTCCATTGCAGAAGATGAAAGGGAGGGTGTGATGCATCACATTGACTGTAGCATGAGAAGCAACATTGAGTGCTGGAAGTTTTTCATTAATTATCATATTTAGTCTTCACAATAATCCCTTTAAGTATGAAATAAATTATTATACCCATAGTACAAGTAAAGAAAAAGTAAAGCTCAGGGTGATTAAAATAATGCTCCTAAGGTTACATAGAGCTGGTGTGGCTGAATCAAAATTCAAGACCAGTTTTGCTTGGCCATGAATTCCATGGTCTTTCTACTACACTGTGGCTGGGCAATGAACTGCCTTTCTGGGCTTTTGAAAGAATATCTACCACTTTGATAATTAACCTTTTCTCTCTTTGATTAAAATCTTCTGATAATAGCTTTTGCTTTGTGCAATATCTAAATAAAACCCAAAACGAATTGCTTAAACTCCTTAAGCACTTAACATAACGTAAAGGAGTAGAAATCGCATGAGGGCTTCTGAAAGACGAAAGGCCTTTTCTCAAGTATGCCTCAAAACCAGCCCTAGGAAATTCATGACTGCTTCCTTTCCACTTCTCAATTTTATTTTTATCCAAAGCATTTATCACTTTCTGACTGGCCACTTATTTTACCTATTTGCTTATTGTCTTTCTCCTGATTCCACTATGTAAATTCCATGACAGTGGGCATTATGTCTGGTTCCTTGCTGTCTCCAGTGTCTTAATGCCTGGTACCCAGTGCATGTTTTTGAATGAATAAATGAATGAAAGAAAGGTAAAATATGGTGGAGTTGCATCTCATGGGAAATTAGGGTAGAAAATCCCTTATAGTACATAGACATGTTATCCCTTACTAAATCCAACAGGTAGTTTTCCCTCCAACCCTGAAAGAGGTGTATGTTTCTTTCATTGGACTTGCCTTGCTAGAAGTTTAGTTACCATATTATATTGAAAATGCTTATCTTTAAAACCTGAAATCACAATAATCACAGAATTTCTGTAGTTGAAACACAGGTAAATGAAACGTCCCACTAGTATCATCAAGAGAAATGCCCCTTCCCAATCTAGCCAGACATCGATACCAGATGGTAAATTTCCTCTGCCTCTAGCAGAGTGAAATAGAGTGAAGATCCTTGCTAGCTAGGCATGAAATTTGGGCTAGTTTAAAAATCTAGCTTTCTATCCACGGTATCATTTCATGTTCCACCGGAATGCCTGTAGCTAAGTGAAGTCTGGTAGTGGCTGGCAATGCCATTTTGCATTTTTCAGAGCTGGGAGGGTAGCACTGGCATGAATTTATTTTGTAGTCACTGGGGACTGACATTGCCTTAAGCACTGCCAGTTCAGTTAAAAATCAGGATACATGTGGGGATTTAAAAAAAAGGGGGGGGGTTAGTCCTTTGGATTTCTATGCATTTTTGGATTTCTTTTGTGGCTTTGCTCACCTACTGCCAGGTTGATTTTTCCAGCTGTCCTGGTATCTTTGCACTAGCAGTGACCAAATCATCTCAGTTCATTGTCAGTTTGGGTTTTGTGTATCACAATATCTAAGAGAGACATTGGCTTGGCTTGGTATCTAAGAGAGACTTTCCAAGTATTGTTGGAAGCCTTATGCTCTGCATTTCTATCATATTATAATGTGCTCAGGCAGATGATGGCTTTTGGCAAATAGGACTTTTTTTATTTGCAGATCATCCATTCACTTGCCATATGACTAGGGAAAGACATTGAACATCTCTGTGTATTTTAATGTCTGACTTATTCCAGTGGGAAATAAACCAAAGAAACAAATTCCCAAACCTTTAGGTGCTTGTTAAAGCATCATCTTTAGTCTTAAATACCCCCAGTGGTTTTAAGTAAGGTCCACAGGTACAATGGACATGCCTGAAGCATTAGTAGGGAAAGTGGGGAGAAGAAAGTGACCAGTCAACCTTGGTTGCCTGGGACTGCAGTTTTTCACAGAAAGTGGGGCTTCAAGGCTAAAACTGGGAAAATCTTCGGCAAAACAGAATGGTTGGTCACCCTGGAGGAGAAGTGAGAAGAAAGGAAAGAAAGTGGTGGATGTTATTAGAATGCCACCCACAAGGAGAAAAAAAAAAAAAAGAATGCCACCCACAAGGAATTCTCATACTTACTGACTCACTGTGTTAGTGCTTTCCAAGCATCTGCCATGAGCCCAAGCACTATGCTAGGCACGGAGAATACAGTGCTAACTAAGCCTCCTGGTGCATAGAGTTTATGGAATCTACTTGTCTAGTGGAATTTGAGAGGCTAGAACTGAATAGGAACCTAAATATGTTATAGGCAAAACCATCCTGCTCTGATTAACAGATGACTCTTTATTTATTTATTTATTTATTTATTTTTATTCTTATGTTAATCCCCATACATTATATCATTAGTTTTAGATGAAGTGTTCCATGATTCATTGTTTGTGCATAACACCCAGTGCTCCATGCAGAATGTGCCCTCCTCAATACCCACCA
>NC_138378.1:92963622-93015383 GCF_054177405.1 Leptonychotes weddellii
CCCATCCCTCCCACCCCCCACCACTCCAGCAACCCTCAGTTTGTTCCTGAGATTAAGAACTGGAGGGTATTATGCTGAGCGAAATAAGTCAATCAGAGAAAGACATGTATCATATGATTTCACTGTTATGAGGAATTCTTAATCTCAAGACTCAGGTTTTGAATGGCTGATGCTCCTATGGTGAGTTAGACTCTCAGTTCCAAGAGCTGCTCTATTCATTGCACCAAACTGTCTCCTTCTCTGTTTCCCATCAGTGGCTGCTTGCATTTCAGACCATGCCAAAGCTCCTCATCATATTCTATCTGTGCTTACTCAGCATATACGTTTGTCTCTACATCAACTTCTAGGTGTCAGACTGAATTACAACCCATTACTGAAATGAGAACAATAATTTACAGAAGAATGCTGACTTAATTACAAACAAATGAGGGAGAATACTCACATGGAAATCTATACATTGAAATTTATGTGTATGTACTCAAGTTAATCCTGTATATTGTCATCTCTAAGACATTTGCCACTTTCTACTTTGCATCATAATCATTTACAGGCATATGCTGTATGCTCTTGGGAGGGGTCCATATCTTATCTATATTTTCACCTCTAATTTCAGCACTTTCAGTGGAGCCTTGAACATAGTAGCTTCTCTAGAAATTGTTGCCAAGAAATAACCACATGAATGGAAACATACATTTCCCCAAAGTCAAAGTCAGTTAGTTTGGGCAGCTTGTTTCCTTAGCTCTAGGACAGCTGGTTTGACCTTGATTTGAAGCAGTTTCACAAAAAGGCAGTTAGGTTACTAAATGTTTAGTGCTTTTTAAAAGGATTTACTGCCACAGGTCTGTTCTACTTATCCTCTCCATTTCAGATAGCCCTTAGAGGTGTGGACCAAAATCTAATGTCTCAGAAAATAGGAAAAAACCTGGTAGAATCTTATTTGCAAGCTGATCTGCCAAGTAAACTTGGTTTTCCACCATCTAGTACGCTGCCTGGTGCATTGTAGGTCTTTAAGAAATTCTTACTGGGTGAATATGGTAAATTAGGTAAACATCACTCATATACGGCCTACAAAGAAGGTGGAAGACCCTTTCAGCAGCTCAGAGGCTAGAGGTGTTTATTTTAATTCAATCAAAAGGGAAAGTGATTTTGAAGTGTTGGGAGCACAGGATCTGTGAAGATGGTAAGTTTCATTTGAATTGGAATTAAGGAAGGGTAAGAATAACTTCCTCCATCCCTAGAAGAGAGATTGACCGAATCACACATTTAAAGCATAAGTAACTTTCTGGGTTGTTCCCATTCATTAGTTGTTGCTTCACCTTGGTATAGTATCAGTTCAACAATTCTTCCAAAATTCAAGTTTGTTTACAGAGCATCTTTCCAATTAACCAACAAGTTATTCTCAGTTTCCATCTAAGTAAAGAACATGTTATTTCTGGGCAACCTGACTTTTAGTGTATTCATTATTACTCTCTGGGTCTCAGGTTCACCTTGTAACAAGAAGTACTTCACTTTATGATTTCCCTTCCCAGCAGGGACCAGAGATCTTCCCCACAGCTGTACTTGTGACCATTCTCAAGGAGTTCTCTCTCCATTTTCTCTACCCCCAGGCTTCTTCTAGCTCATCAGACAGATGGCTTAAAGATTAAACTCTGTTATGCATCCTTCTGCCTTCAGAGACCTTTTCCCATTTAACTCATCCTGGATCCAACTATTCTTTGTAATGTCTCTCTTATTTTTCAAATGAAATACCACATTAAAAGTGAGATAACTCTTGGTGGTTGGCACTGGATATATGATAACCAATATTATTATAAATGTTTGTCCCTGCTAGGAGCTTGTAGACTAGCAGGTAGAGCTGGTCTTCACTTTGCCACATGTTTCTGACTTAGGCATGCTGCTACCACACTTATAATTAGTAATTTCTATCAAAAGACTTTTGCCAAAGTTCCCGTGTAAGCATACTGCCAATGAGCTGATTTTCTTTTACTAATCCTTAATTACATATAAATTAATTCTTCAACCAAGGGAGTACTTTTAAAAATGTTATTCATTGCTAAGTAAATTCATTAATATTACTTTGCATAATATATGTTTACTCTTAGGTAGAAGTAAAATTTCAAATCCATTGACTTGCCAGAACACATGGAATAGTCAGTACAATTCAGAACTTGATTTTAGTGTTTTATTAATATTACAACAGACAGAAACTATGAATGAATGAGTCAGGTATAAATGTAGTGCAGCCACCCAAGTTATTCTAAAGCAGTTCCCTAGAGATAATGCTTGTACATATGCTTTCTAAATGCCTTGTCATTTAAAAATTTGAAGGATTTTACAAGAAGAATTTGACAGTTTTGCCACTTTTTTCCTCAAACCTCATTTTCATTGTATCTCAATGTTGTAAGAGCCAATATCAGTGGTTCAGTTTAAAGTTATAAAAACTATAGTGGTTGTGTAGCATTTAGTCATGGGGACATTAAAAAATTGATGTCAGGAGCGCCTGAGTAGCTCAGTTGGTTAAGTGTCTGCCTTTGGCTCAGGTCATGATCCCAGGGTCCTGGGATTGAGCCCTGGGTCGGGCTCCCTGCTCAGTGGGGAGTCTGCTTCTCCCCCCTGCTTGTGCTCCCTCTCTTTCTCAAATAAATAAATAATATCTTAAAAACAATTGATGTCAAGGGACATAAAAAATCTCCTTGATTGTAACATTTTTAAGTTCAAAGTGCAATATAATGTCCCATCCCAAGTAGTCACTAACCCAGAACAAGTGCTTTTCGTGATGGTCAAGACCATCACCAAAAGCTCTATCTATATAATGTGGAGAAGTAAGCATGTATTATAAAACATATACATGCATTGATTTTTATTTCTTTATAGAACATGTTCTGAGTTGTATTATGACTTTTTCATGCTATGGAACAAGATAAAACACATTGCACATGATTGGGGACAGTACCTTTGTAATTAGATACCCTAAGTTTGGACCCTGGCTCTACTGCTTACAGATCTGTATCCTTGAGCAAGTCATTTAGCCTATCTGAGCCCTATTTTCTAGGATGCAATGATCTCAAATAATTGTGATGAAGAATAAAATAGATTATACATATGAATACTTCTTATGGTAGGTCCTCAATAGTTATATCTACCTTTATGAAAGTCTATGAAAATAACATATGAAGTGATAATCATATAGTCTGTATTTCTAGTTCTTGGATTGCTGTACTCACTTAATCCTATTTAGATTTTGATATTACATGACAACTTGTTTTTATTTGTCTACAAAAGTCTTATAAAAACCTTATTTCAGCTCCATTATCCTGATTTCATTATGATCATTTCTCTGAATCATTTCCCCTGCTACTCTGTTTTGTTTCTTTTGTATATTTTAAGATAATTTCCATCTAAACATCATATGAACCACATCACTGAAATCTAATTAGTAGATCACCTGCTCTGGCGGCATGTGCCTTTATCTCATTACTTCTCCCCTGTGAGACATATGTCTGCTTCCAGCATCAATCTTTCTGTGTGATTATTGCAGCAAGAATTTATTTGGTTTTGTAACAACTGTCTCACCTCCTCACAAGGCATTTCTGTTTTTATGTTTCCCAAGGTAGAAGTCCTGCAGTTGTCTTTCTTGACCCCATGCTGTGAGTGTGGTTCAAAGTAATACAGTTTCCTTTTCTATCCCATGTGCTTATTTTCTTTTTTAGTTCACTGATATTAAAAGCTACTACATTGCGGTTGTTGGTTTTATTTGTTTATTCTCTTTGGGACTTCCCCCACCCCCCCCAGAAACAATTAATATCATGCTGAACTTTGTGTCCAAAGTTTGTGATGTGCCTTAATGTGATAGGGAGAAGTCAGAAAAGAAACTGGGAAAAGAGTGAGAAGTGAGTTGAAAACAATGACCAGTCTTGTTGTCTTGTTTTTGTTTTTAAGGTGGATATGATCCAGGGGCGCCTGGGTGGCTCAGGTCATGATCCCAGGGTCCTAGGATCGAGCCCCACGTCGGGCTCCCTGCTCAGAGGGAAACCTGCTTCTCCCTCTCCCACTCCCCCTGCTTGTGTTCCCTCTCTCACTGTGTCTCTCTCTGTCAAATAAATAAAATCTTTAATAAAAAAAAAAAAAGATGGATATGATCCAAGTGGAGCACCTAACTTTTCTTTGTTGGGAAAAAGCTTTCTAGGAGAAGTCTTGCAATTCTTTCCTAGAACCAGGATACCAATTAATTTGGATGATCTTATCTCAGACAGCTCAGGAGTTTACTGTGATGAAATTAAAACTTTGCTGTGAATAGTATGACACTACAGAATTGATTCACTCAGTATACATTGGTTTAATGCCTGGTATGTGCCAAGTACTGTTGTAGAAACTGGGAATATAATGATGAACAAGACATCCATGATCCCTGCCTTTATGCCTCTTCTAGGCTATTGAGGAAGGCAAACATCAAACAAGGAAACAAAGCAAAGGATGACGAGTGCTGAGAGAAGAACAGGACACCAGAGATTCCTAACCTTGTATAGAGGGCTACCCTGAGAGCCTAGAATACAAACTGATGCCTGGGAATTGAGCAGAACTGATTGGAAGTTCACAGAGATAGTACTTCACAAACAGTGGAAAGATGTTAGGGTATAGATATCTTTGAATGTAGTTAGAGTAGAATCACTTCTAGAAGCTATTCATTTTGTAGCCCTCAGCAGATTATTCAAGAAAAATGGAAAACTTACTACTCTTAAAATAATTCTTTCTGATCCCATTAAATCTCATAATTATATGGTTTCATAGTACATTATATCTTCCCTTTAAAGTCCTTACATAATTGTAATGTTTCCCAAAATTTTATGAAAAATTTTAAACATACAGAAAAGTTGAAAGGATTGGACAGTGTGCACACATATGTTCCAAACAAAGATTCTGCTATTAACATTTTGCTCTATTTGCTTTTTCACATGTCAATCCATCTATCCATCCCTCTATTTATCAGTTTGTGTTGTTTTTAATGCAGTTCAAAATTAGTTGCAGACATCAGTACACTGAAGCCCTAAACACTTTCAGCATGCACCTCATTGGCTAGAGTTCAGTATTTGCATGTGTCTGAGTGTATATGTTTATGTGTATGAAAACAGAGGTATATTTGTGTATTTTAAGTATACTGTACACATGATAAAATGGGCAAAACATAGTTATACTACTCAGTAAGTTTTGAAAAGTGCATGCACTCCTGTATGATGCAGAACATCATCATCCCCTCAGAAAGTACCTCCAAGGCCCTTCCTAGGCAGTCACTGTCCCTGCTACTTCCAAGGCAAATGCTGCTCTCATTTCTTCCCAGTATAGATTCATTTTACCTATTTTAGAACTTCATATAAATCAGTTCATGTAGGATACACTCTTTTGTGTAAGGCTTTTTTTTTTTTCATTTAGCAAATTGATTTTTTTTTATTATGTTATATTAATGACCATACATTATATCATTAGTTTTTGATGTAGTGTTCCATGATTCATTGTTTGTGTATAACACCCACTGCTCCATTCAGTATGTGCCTTCTTTAATACCCATCACCAGGCTAACCCATCCCCCCCACCCCCTCCCCTCTAGAACCCTCAGTTTGTTTCTGAGTCCATAGTCTCTCATGGTTCATCTAGCAAATTGATTTTGAGATTTATTTATATTATGTGTATTACTAGTTATTCCTTTTAATTGTCAAGTAATGATCATTGTATGAATATATAGCAGTCTCTAAGCATTTTCTGATAACAAACTTGGGCTTTTTCCAGTTTGGGGATTTTATGAATAAAGAAGCTATGCATATTCTTATACAATGTTTTTGTGGGCATATGCTTTCATTTCTCATGTAGAAATTCCTAGAAGTGGAATTGCTGGGTCATAGAGTTAGGTGTATTTTTAAGAATGGTGTAAGTATGTTGAATAAGGTGCAAGTTAGAGGGACTGTTAAATTGTTTTTTTAAATGGTTATACTTCACATTCTCACCAGCAACATATGAGAGCTCCAGTTATTCCACATGCTAGCCAGCTTGGGGCTTGTCTGTCTTTAATTTTAGCCATTCTGGGGGTGTGTAACAGTATCTCATTATGATTTTGACGTGCAGTTCCCTAATGATTAATGATGTTAAACACTTTGTCATGTACTATTAGTCACTTATATATCTTCAACTGTGAGGCATCTAAATCTTTAACTACTTTAAAAAATTTTTCTAAATTATTTGAGAGAGAGAGTGTGTGCATGTGCTGGGGGGCAGAAGGAGAGGGAAAGAGAGGATCTCAAGCAGAGTCCCTGCTGAGTGCAGATCCCAGCATGGGGCTTGATCTCAAGATCCTGAGATCACGACCTGAGCTGAAATCAGGAGTTGGAAGCTCAACCTACTGAGCCACCCATGTGCCCCTAATTTGGGTTGTTTTTTATTTATCGAATTGTAGAAGTTCTTCATGCATTCTGGATTAGAGTTCTTTGTCAGATAAATGTTTTGTGAACATTTGTGGCCTTTTTGGCCTTGGTCATTCATTTTCTTAATGGTGGCTTTGGGGAGAAGTTTTAATTTTGATGAAGTCTAATTAACCATATTTTTCTTTTTTTGTTCAAATTGCTTTGTGTGATATGCTCTAAGAAACATTAGCCTACCTCTAGTGAATATATTCTTTCATGTATTCTAAAAATTGTGTAGCTTTTATATTCAGGTTTATGTACCACCTCAAATTAATTTTTGTATATGTCATGAGTCCAGGGATTGGGCTAATTTTTTTTTTCATATGGATATTCAGTTTCCTCTTCCACATTGGATTGCATTGGCACCTTTCTCAGAAATTAAATGATTGTGTGGGTCTATTTCTAGGCTCTGATTTTGTTGCATTGTTGTTCTTTTTTTGGTCTATCTAGGACTGTGGTCTTGATTATTATAGTTTTATAGTAAGTCTTAATACCAGTTATTTGTAAGTCCTCCAGCTTGGATCTTTTTTTTTTTAAAGATAGATTTTGCTATTCTGCATCATTTAAATTTCATATAAATTTTAGAATCCAGTTGTCAATTCCTACAAAAAGGGCTGAGGATATTTTGATTTAGATTATATTAAACCCATTGATAAGTTTGGGGAGAATTGATAAAATCTTAATAAAGTAGTCTTTGAATCTCTGAACATCATATAAATCTTTAATTTTTTCTTCAATCTTTTGTAGTTTTTAGTGTGCTATTACTGAATATTTATGTCCCCCCCAAATTTATATGTCAAATCCCTAATCCCCGTTGTACTTTTTAAGTTAGTTCGCAAAATTGCCCAGTTTCAAGGAAAAGGGGAAAGATTCTGATGGGGGAGTAACAAGATTCTGTCAGATCATATGGCACCAGAAATTGTGTCGTGACTATTTTTGGAAACATGGTTTTCCACAGTTCTAGTAGTTTTTCAGTAGATTCCTTAGTATTGTCTAGGTAAACATTCATGTTATCTGCAAGTAGAGATATTTTTACATTAAAAAAAATTCCTTATGTATTTTGTTTTTCTTATTTTGTTGCAATGACTAGGACCTCCAGCACAACTATGAATAGAGTAAGAGTAAGCATCGTTTCCTTGTTCCCACTATAGGAGGTGTTTTGATATTTCAAGTTAAATATGATATTAACTGTAGTTTCACTTATATGTTCTTTATTAAATTAATTTTCCCAATTTACATGGAGTATTAATCATGAATAGGTGTTAAATTTTGTCAAGAACTTTTTCTGTATCTATTGAGATAGTCACATGGTTTTCTTCTTTAACCTGTTAATCTGATAAATTACAATGATTTTTGGATATTAAACAAACCTTGAATTTCTGGAACAAACACCACTTGTTTATGATGTATTATCCTTTTTATAAACTGCTAGAGTCAAGTTCATAATATTTTGTTAATGATTTTTGTGTCTATGTCCACAATGTGTATTAGTCTATAATCTTTTTCTTTTGGTAATTATTTTGTTAGTTTTGGTATCAGGGTCATACTGACCTCAATAAAACAAGTTGCAAAATGATCCTTTCTCTCTGTTTTCTGAAAGATTTTGGGTGAGGTTAATATTATTTCTTTCTTAAAGAATTCACCAACAAAATCATATGGACTAGAATGCTGTTTGTGGGACAGCTTGTCAACAAATACAATTTCTTTAATAGATACAAGATAATCTGTATTTTATATATCATTGTGTGGTAGCATGGTAGGTTCTATTTTTCAAGAATTTGTCCATTTAATCTAAATTGAACATACTGGCTTAAAATTAATCATTATATTTCCTTATGTTTTTAATGTCCTTTATTTGTGATAGTGGTAATTTATGTTTCATCTTTTTCTTGATTTTTCTTGTTTAATATTTAGCCTGGAATTTATTAAATTTCTTCTTTTTAAAGAACCAACTTTAATTTTAGCACAATTTAAAAATGACATATATTTGTTAATGTCTTTCTGTATTTCTTTATTTGGTTTATAATTGTATCCCCAGGGTCTAGCAGTGTGTCAGGCTTATAATAGATGCCTTCTAAATATGTTTTTATGAAGTGAATAAATGAAAGATTTCTCTGTGTAGTTATACATATTGTCAGATTCAGGAATAATAATATTAAACGAAATGTGTACTGTCAATCAGCTTTTAACTTAAGGATAGTGATAGCAATATGGAACTCCCGACTAAAAGATGTATAATGCTGGTTCTTTGGTTGGAGATATACATTAAATTCCCCCTACACTCATCTCAGTGTTTGCTAGTAAATATTATTAAATTGTGAAGATATAAAGTGAATGTTAATCATTTTTTCTACTTTTAATTCAGGCAACTATCCCTGGGTAAATAGTCCTTAGAAAAAGAATATTCCCAATTTGAATTTTCTTACTATTAAACTATAGCAAAATTATAGCTAACCCTGACAGTAAAGTCTCTTAAAATGATTTTTGAATAGTTTAAGTAATAATTATTGACCTCAGAGGCTGACTGATTACTTAGATATCTGAGGTATCAACATTTTCATGAAACATTAAAGCAGAACAAATTAATTGTGTCAGAGTGCTGGATCAGGACTGAAGGAACTATATTCCACAGGAAGCTTATCTTCAGCTGTGAACATTTGCTCTAGCTTCTTGAGTTCCATATCACCTCTACATTTTTCTTAATCTATGTATATTCTCCTTCTTCCTCTCCTTCCATTAAAACATGTCCTCAAAATATGAGTCAAGTTCCAAATTTTCCATATCTTTCTTTCAGTTATTGCAACATAGAATGATGCAACATAGAATGATTTCCAGTGTCCATGGCAACACTAATTTTGAATTTTAAATACTCTATAAAATTACTTTCTCTTTTATATATTCAAACCTCTTAATCCCAGAAGGACTATAAGCCCAGTGAGGGTGACTACCATCTATAATATTTCTAAAGTATATAACTTTCTGCCTTAAAATGGAATATGTTAAAATTAGATAAGCAGTTAAGCAACCAGACTTTGGTCAAATAAACTTAGGTGCAAATATCAAGTCCCGCATTTAATAATAAGGTCATCATGGGTAAGTTACTTAACATCTCTAAGCATCAGTTTATTTATTTTTGTAAATAAGAGATAATACAAGTATAAATTGGGAATAGTAAATTTATAGCAAGAACTCAATAAGATAATGCATATAATATGCATGATACATAGTTAAGAAATGCTAGTATTCTTACAATGTCACACTTTTTAATGTGACAGTTATCTTTATCAATATCCTTTTTTGAACTGAGCCATGTTGAAGTGTACAGGACTATTTGGCTCTACCATAAATGATCCCCAAATGTTATTCTGATTTTAGTTATTTATCTGTTCTTTACATCTTTCACTTTCTACCTCAGTTTCAAGGTATCACTACCTTGTTATATCCTTTCTTTGATGTCAATATGCCTATATCAAGGAGCATCTCATTCTTATTTTGCTTTTAATCTTATATGCTACGATGCTAGGATTTGCCCTACAACCTACTCTGATTTCATAATGCCTACTCTAAGGAATGTGGGTTTTGGTGTTAAGAATCCTGGCCTTGACATAATGCCTAGCACACACTAGGGATTTAAGAAATATTTTTTAAATTTATGAGTTAATCAGCATATTAACAAATGAATGCATGGACATATGAATGGAATTAAGAAATAGTTAACTAAGGGCTTACTCCTGTCCCTATTTACTTTCAGATACAACTTTGTCTCCTAATTTCCTCTGGGCCCATTCTTTCTAGTTGCTGAATGACACCAAGCTTGTACTTGGTGTAATTGACCTCGTTTTCATGTTTTGGCTTGAGTTCTCTAGCTCCACCTATTCTCCTCACAATTTTGGCTTCTCTACCATCTCTTCACATTTGGAATCACACTGACATAGTGCAGTTACTTTGTTTTTTATTACTTCAGTGCTCCGTCCCTGTAATATCGCTCCAGAAATTCAGATCTCAGTCATTAATCCTGAATTTTGTGCTTGAACTTGTCCAAACAATGAAAACTAGATCTTCTCCTGACACTTTCTGAATTCCTTGCTTCAGTCCAACTTCTGTCATAATGAACATATTTCTTCTAGCTAGCCTAGTTCCAGCTGCAGAATTTGGTGTTCAAGATACTCCCTACTGTTGGCTCTGTTCTTGGGTCTATTGCTTTCTCTTGCACGCTCTTGAACATGCTCTACTTACTATCCCTACAGGGTTTTTTTGTTTGTTTTTTGTGGGTTCTTTTGTAACATGTGATATAATGAATGGATAACTGGCCAGATAAAATATTGCGTAATATATGTTAGTCTCCAAGTTCTTTTTCTTAGTCCATGGGGTAGTGTTCTCTTTCACAAGAGGAGTGCAATGCTTATGCTTTTTGATAGTAATTTCAACGACACAAAGATTTTTAAATACTTCCATTTCATATCTGGATCATGTTCTAGATCAGTGTTTTATAAGCATTTTAAAAAATCTTAACATACAATAAGAAATTCAACACTAAGATATTATATGCCTATATATTTACCATTACTATGAGTGATATACTCTAATATTGTCTAGTCTGTTCTGTTTTATCCCATTCTTCTTTTTAAAAAATGCTTGTTGCTTCCACTATTGGTTTCTATGTTTTATTAAACATGTTAGGTTTTTGGACTGCATAAAAATGTGGCATTCCTGAAATTTCTTTCAAGAGCAGTTGCTGGCCTTATTAGCTTTCAGTCACAGTGTTCTTCACTTAGGGAAGTTAAAAACAAAACAACGTTTGAGTGTGGAAAATATTTTGTACATCACAGATTTTTTTTTTTTTTATCATTGTTTTCCCAGTGACTTGGTGTTTAAAATGCCCTTCCCCATCTTGTGGAACATAATACCCTTTTCAGGTTTTCATTGATGGTTAGAAATTTGAACTCCTCGTGAGCCAGTTTGAAATGTGATAGCCATTGAAAGTCAAAGGAGGGCGCCTGGGTGGCTCAGTTGGTTAAGCGACTGCCTTTGGCTCAGGTCATGATCCTGGAGTCCCGGGATCGAGTCCCGCATCGGGCTCCCTGCTCAGCAGGGAGTCTGCTTCTCCCTCTGACCTTCCTCCTTCTCATGCTCTCTGTCTCTCATTCTCTCTCTTGCAAATAAATAAATAAAATCTTTTAAAAAAAAAAAGAAAATCAAAGGAATGGGAAATATTTTGAAAGAGGGCAAGACTAGGTACTTCCATCATATTGGCAACAATTTTCATTAGTTGGGTCCTTTTTTTTGTGATTTTGAACGCTGTGGAACAGACTTTTCCCCCAGTGGTGTTCTTCAAAGTGGTAAAAGTAACACTTCAAAAAAGATGTCCCATGATATCAGTTCCCTTGGAAAATTAAATTTTAAATAAAGTTACTTTTTTAGCAAAAAGACTTATCCAAGTCTTTAATATGCTAAAATACTTTCTATATCTCTGGTTCAGTCTGTCATGGGAGATCATCTTCTAAATACAGTTGTAAAAGATATATTGAGAGAGAATACATTGAGCTAGGAGTTAGGAGACTACAGTTCTCATCCCAGCTCTGTGTGCCCTTTGGGCAGAGCATCTAACCTTTCAATTTTAACATCTGTAAAGTTAAGAAAACAATAAATAATTACTAAAATTTCTTATGGTTTTATTAATCTAAGATGTGAAGTGTTTGAGAAGTTTCCAAAAGGGATTTGGAAACAAAGTATTGCTGATGAGCTGGGGTGAGGGCTTTACTTTTAATAATGTCTCATCTGCTGTGGCTCCCCACCCTCAGCCTTCTTACTCAACAAACAGTCATAGCTCTGTTCTGTTTGTAATGAAAACTTTGCATATGGCTTAATTTTTATTTCAAACTCAATGAAACCTCCTACTTATAGTGGTTTGGGGTTGGAGCCACAGACACCTAATTTGCAGGCACCCAGTCCGAGTTGCAAACTTGAACAGGCTAAAAACGTACCCATCCAAGATTTGCTGTTATTTCCATTTTCTTAGCCAGACTTGAGACTTCATATCTAAAATTCAGACTGGAAATTTGAAGTGAATGATTAAGTTATCATAGATGAGTCTTATGTATTCTAGGTTGAAACAAAAGAATAAAATAGTAATTGGAGGAGGAATAGTAATTTTTAGAGTAATTTTTAACTATTTGGGTTAAGTACTGGAAATTATTCTTAGATAAATCATTTTAGTAACTAAAAATCATAGCTGTTCTTGAATAATGGAGTAAGCACAAATAGATTTTTGAATCCAGGAAGGGAGAAACTAGTATAACTTTAATTATGAATTCACATGTTAGGTTTGAAAAATGCCCTTTCTATCTCATTTTACAAACATTGTAGAATAATTTTATAATGGCATTTCAAATGTAGATAATACTTTAGTAAAGATCTAGTAAGTCATAAAACCAAATTCTAGAATTTATGTTATTTTAAAACAACTACTTCAGAACATCTAATTAATGAAACTCATTTTTTTTAGAGCATGTTTCTAAAATATCTATCTTGTCTTTTTTTTTTTTTGAGATTTTCTTTATTTGAGAGAGAGACAGAGAAAGTGAGAGAGAGAAAGAACACAAGCAGGGTGAGGGGCCGAAGGAGAAGCAGACTCCCTGCTGAGCAGGGAGCCCAATGTGGGGCTTGATCTCCGGACTCCAGGATCATGACCTGAGCTGAAGGCAGACGCTTAACTGACTGAGCCACCCAGGCATCCCCCTGTTTGGCTTTAAATCCCCAACATGTATGTTCTGCCTGAGAAATCTACCTTTGAATAGAATTTTTTAGTTAGGAAATTTATATTGAAATTTTTAAAAAGTCTTAAATGTCATGACTTAGTGAAAGTTCTTTTTCCTTCTCCTCTTCCTTTTTGCCTGCCTTATGCTTTTCTTTATGTTTTAAAAAAAATGGTTAGCTAAACTTTTTCGTTTAGAATACTTTTAGCTTTTAGAAAAGTTACAAAAATATTAGAGTTTCCATGTACCCCACCCTCCATTTCCTCTATTATTAGCATCTTACTTTAGTACATTTGTCATAATCAATGAACTGATACTGAAAGATTGTTCTTAACTAAACTCTGTACTTCAGTAGTCAGATTTCCTTAGTTTTTATTTAATGTCCTTTTTTTTTTTTTCTTTCCTGAACCTATCCAAGATACCACATTGCGTTCAGTATTCATGGCTCCTTAGGCTCTTCTTTACTATGATGGTTTCTTAAACCTTCTTCATGTCTGCTGACCTTGACACTATTGAGGAATACTGGTCAAGTATTTTGTAGATTGTCCTTCAATTGGGAATTGTGTGATTTTTTTTCCTTATAATTAGACTAGGATTATGAATTTTTTAGAGGAAGACAACAAAGATAAAGTGCCATTTTCATTTTATCATATCAAGGGTACATAATACCAGCATGACTTTCTTCTGTTGATGTTAACCTTGATCGCCTGCCTGAGGTAGTTTTAGTCACCTTTCTCCACTATAAAGTTACTCCTCTTTTCTCCTTTTCTATACCAAACTCTTTGTAAGGAAATCACTTTGTGTAGCTCACACTTAAGAAGCAGCGATATAGTGTCTTTTTAAAAAATAATGTATAGCTAACATAGGATGTAATGGTGACATATAGATTTATATTGCCTTTTACAGTTGACACAGTGAATTTATTTATATATAACCTAGTCGCCAATCCTGTGTAGTAGGCGTGGATGAAATCATAGAGGTAAGAATAACTGATAAATCATCAAGTAGATACTTAAAAAGTATATATTGTTCCTTTCAAGAAAATCCATTGAATGGCAGCTAGTTGACTTCAGGCTTCCCAGAATATTCCATTGTTTCTTGCTCTTATCCTCTATCTTTTTCAAACTGCTGCTTAGAAGTCATCCTTTGAATGTCTGGCCATCACCCCAGAATCAACATTTGGCGTAAAAACCATCATATTGTATATTCTCTCCCTTCTACCTCTTCATTACACCTCTCTCTCTCTCTCTCTCTCTCTCTCTCACACACACACACACACACACACATACAACACAATCCTTGTTAAAAAAAAAACTCCTCATCCAAACTCTCCTGATTCTGCCAAAAGAACTACTTTTTCCTCTGTTACCTAGACTGGATTCTAGAAAATCATCTTGATGTAATTTTTTTATCTAATTCCCATATCTCCTTCTTCAAAATGTCATTCATTTCTATCCTTTTCTCTTTGTTCTTGAAGCTGGAGCCCTGGTTATGCCTATATTTCTTCATGCCTGGACTTTTGTGGAGTTCTTTCAATTGTTCTTTTTTTTTTTACAGTAATTCTTTCTTGCAGTTGTCCTTAAATGGCAATTTTATTGCCCCATTTCCCTGGGGAAAATTCAGTAACTCTCTGAATTTTAGCACATCTCTACATGTCTTCTGGATTTTCAACATGGCAGACACAACCTAACTTTACATTACTCTATGGCAAGCATGCACAGTTGTCATCAGGGTGAAATAATGGCCCTAGACATAAGCTTGTTGTTCCCCCTTTCTTGAATGCTCTCCTTATGTCGCCCTGTCCGCCATCTATTCAGATCCTAGACATCCTTAAAGGGTCAGTTTAAATTCTGTCTTTTTATTGAAGTACCTCTTAATAGAATCTTAGGTTCAGAGCAAGTTGAGGTCAGTAGATGCTGGGGTAAAAATAAGCTAGCTATCTGAATCATTTGATGTTGTCATACAATGAGACAAAGCCTCTGGCTTCTCATTCTTTGGAATTCCCTACAACACATAGACTAATGATGGACATATAATAGATTGCACAATAAATGCTTCATGTAGATTGATTATGAAGTTTCTATTTCTCTTTAGGGAAGTGGCCATTGAAGCTTGGCTGCTTTTCTCTTTGCATTTGTGTGCCAGCATTAAACATTAATTAGGCCATGTATTCCAATTTTCAAATATAATGCTTTCTGAAAAAATAAATCTTCCTGAAGTGTTTTCTCAAATTTTAACTACACTCTACTGGCTGTTTTCCAAACTTGGGACATTTTTTTCTTTTGGAAGCTTTCCATACAAAGTGGATTTTTAAGTTTTCCTTTAAAATTGTACACTTATATAGCAATTATGGTTTTGTTGACAATATAAAAAACTCCAAGACGGAAGGGTTGAATAGAGAGCCAGTTTTCCTCTACCAAAAATGGAAAAAATGCTATTTGGAGAATTTATATTTGTTTTCCTCCTGTGGAAAATTTAAAGAATTATTTTTAAGGTCATTTTAGAAACAGTTCCAAGTGAATGAAATAAAGGCCTCCCCAGTGAGTTGGAGTGGTTTCCAAATCAATCCCATCAAAAGGAGATCTTACTTAGAAGCTTCAGAACAAACTCTCAAAATGCCTCTGTCCTGTGCTTTCCAATAAGAATGAAACAGGATAAATTAGAGAGTGAAAGCGGCTCTGGAGAGTTGCTTGCTAAACATTAAAACAATTCAGGATAGTGAACTGAAGGAAATTATTATTTTTATCATCGAAGTTTATTTCAATAGAGGCTGTAAATGGAAGCATAATTGCTTTAGAAAGTGCCTGGGGGTGTTAGTGAGTAGGCATCGGAGGCCTGGAACAGTAAATTAATTCAATCAGCAAAGGGAGAGGCACCCAGCCCATCAACTCTGTAGGGATTGCCCATTCATTCATTTTAACTATGAAATATAACTGCTTCAACACAGCTGAAAACCGTTGGCACTTAACGTTACCAAAGGTTGGTATACATTATTGAAGGCAAGGGGAAGAGGGAGCTTTGTATATCTTTAATCACTATATAAAATGAACTTCTTGAAGGCCCTAGTAGATATTGTACTCACACTGAAATCAGTGTTATTTTTAGAAGAGTGTATTTTGCTGAAAAGTTGTAGTGAATATTCCTCTCTCTCACCAATCATTATTTTGCAAAGACTGATAAAGCCATGCTTATTATAGTCCTAGATGCTTCCTGTCTTTTTAAAAATGAAGTTGTCAGAGAGGCAAAACTAGTGAAGGTAGAGATACAACCACATCCAAAAGTCACTATTAAAACTTAGCTTCTCTTGTCTCTCTCTGTCCTTTTCTCCTTCCATCTATTATCTTTATTTCTTTGAAGACTTTTATCTTTTTTGTTTGGGAACTGGCCAAATTAAATTAAAGACCCAGCCTTGTTTGGGGAGAGACATTGTGTATTGTTTACTGGAAGCCTGTCCTGAGGAACTTGTGTGAGCAAGAGAAAGGACTCACGTGGTCTGCTACCCCTCGAGAGCTTCCTTAGGTTGTCAGAATTGGAGCTCAGTAGTCCAGGTGAGGCATTCTTAAGAACTAAAACTTTTCAAGAATTGCTCTTTTGATTCATAGCCCCGTTTTTGTTGCTGAAAATCTGTACTTCATAAGGAAGTGAAAGATGATTTTAAACTTTTAACTCATTTAAAATCGTGCTCTATTTCTCTTTCTTTTAAGAAAATGAAAGTAGTGTGGCATGTTTTTATAGTAACCTCTCGAAGGTCATGGTATGAAACATCAGTAAAGATTTTAGATAAAGAAAATATACCAGATTTGCAACTTAAAAAAAATAAGAAAATATGAAAGCACTAACTAAAAAGAATAATACTAAGGAATCTCAGTCCTAAATAATATTAATAGGTAACTTTTATTATGCATTAAAAATGCTTTCACATGTGTTATACCAATTGATCTCAGTTAATCCTTTCAGCGGACCTTAATTTATCACATATCATTGAGCTAAGTGAGGTCATATTCTCTGAGGAATGGGGCTGGCCAGTTGAAATAAAGGGAAGTTGGAGAAGTGAGATATTGTTCCCCATTTCTGAGTCTTTGGGGAAATTTTTTTTCCTTCTTATTTTTTACTTCCTTTCTTGATATGGTTTCCTAGAGTCTGATGTCTGGGGCAAAGGGAAATTGTTATTACTCAAGGACAAAATGATTATCTTGGTAGGAAATTCTACCTTAAACACACAAAAAAACTAGTAGAACCAGTAAGTGATTTTTTTAGTGTGTTACAATTACTAGTTCAATATACAAAAAATCAATTGTTCTATATATTTGCATCAAACAATTAGAAATTGAAATTTAAAAATATTAAAAATAACATCAACAATAAGAAATACTTAGAGATCAGTTTTATGGAAAATAAACATTTTTAAATATTAATATATGCAAGAATAATAAAGTGTTTAAAGAGTGAAGAGAAGCAGTTGTTGAAGAAAAATGAAGCATTCAAAATAATTTTGTTCTCATCACTCATCCTTCAAGATAATAGATTTTATAAGAATGCTTTAAGAAGATAGTACCTGTGGTTTTACATATACAGTGGCTAAAATTTAAATGAAACATGTTGAAATAATTGCTATAGCTACTAACCTTTTTTAATAAACATTGAGGATTTTTGAAATCTAATTACAGTATGAATTTTAGGTACAATGTTACATCTACAGTCTTATTACTGAAAAGCTTCTTTCTGAATTATATTCTGTATACCTGAAGATTAGTGATATTAGTAATTTAACTATTTTTGTTTCTTGTATATTGCACATCTGAACATGTCAAAACAATAAAATCATCTTTCAATCTGACAGCTCAGTGGGTCATAATGAATTCAATCTTGCTTTGACTGGCTTGCTGAGAGATTTCTTGGTTTCAAACCACAAGCAACATAGTGAACTTCACTGGAGAAATACTTATAGAGACAAAATAAGAAAATTGTCATGAAATTTCATTGACAGTTGAACAAACAAGGAAGATTTTGAATGATTTATACATTGCAAGCATATGTTATTTTATCTCTCTCCTACAGTTGTGTGTTCAGAAAGTAATGCTAGTGCTCCAGCATGGATGGAGTTACAAACCACAAGCAGAGAGTGTGGAAGGCTTGGATCATTCTTCTTCAACCAAGGACAAATTATGACGTATTAAAGATTTTGGAACCAGCTTGTCATGTGTTTATACAAGATATATAAGCACCACTGCAGGTTAAAAGTCCTCTTGAACCAAAGAAAATGTTAATAAAGTACTTTGCAGATAACAATATTGAGAAGGAGGACTACAAGAAATAGTCCCTTTGAGAGAAGGTCGTGTGTTTCCAGAAACCAGTTGAAGTAACCAAATTCAAGTGCTTTAAGAGAGCAAATATACTTAGATGATACCTGCTGAAAGATCCTTCCATCACTGTTCTCTAGGGTTGATGCCAAAACTGTGGTGAGAGTAACAAGAGTAGAAAAGCAAATAGAAATTAAGAGATTTGAGAGAAATCGCTTTGCTCCATTGTCACGTTTCTAGAGCCAAAATGAAGGATACATTTTTCTCCTCAAGAGATTTTGAGAAGTAGCTGGTATGTGAACAAATGTTAGGGGAAAAAAATGTTAAAAGTAAGAGGCAGTTTTAAGTTTCCTTCTGAAAATATTTAGAATGCATCTCCAAACTTCAGTTTATAAGATTATGAAAATATAATTGTGTCATCACAGCTGACAAAATCTTTAAGTATAGGAATTGAAGAGGAGATATTAATTTAGCTACTTTGTATTGGGGAGAAAGAAAGGCTTAATTTTATGGCAGTATTTATTTATTTAGGCTTGTTTTCTATAAGGAAGAATTTTCTTCCTCATTAATTTACTAATTCTGTTATACATTTATATCAGCTGAAGCGAAGATGGGTATTTATTTCATTTTTTGGATTACAATTCAACACTATTATTCATTAATATATTGCTTAAATTTTTCTAACTTTGGCCATGGGGAGTTACTTCATGCTAATACTGTGCATGACCCTATCTTCCCTCTTCCAGCCCCCCCACCCCATTTGGAAATAATACTTAAACTACAAAATTAAAGTGTTACTTGGGCTTATTAACAAACTCATTTATTAGTGCTTAGAGCTATATTGTATATTATTTAGGATTATCTACACTGATAACCATGTTATCTGCAAATAGAGACAGCTTTATTTCTTCACTTTGAGAATGAAGAATGCTTCGTATTACTTTTTCTTGCTTTTTGTGCTAGCTAAGTATGATGTTGAATAGAAATGATGACAGAGGCATTCTTGCCTTGTTTCCACAGTTAATAGGAAAGCACTGTTTCTTACTATTACATACGATTCTAGCTCTGGGTTTTTTGTGGATACCCTTTACCAGGTTAAGGAGCTTCCTTTCTATTCCTAGTTCTCAGAGAGCACTTTTTCATCAATGGATGTTGAATTTTGTCAGAAATTTATTTTGTTTTGTTTCTTTTAAGATGATCATGTGTATTTTCTCCTTTATTCTGTCAGTGTAATGAATTACATTAATTCATTTTTAAATATTGAACCAGCTTTGCTTTCCTGGAACAAATTCCACTTGATTATGATGTATTACCTTTCTATATATTGCTGGATCCAATTTATCAATATGTTTTTGAGGATTTTGTTGTCTATATTCATGAGACATATTAGTTTATAATTTTCTTCTCTTATGTTTTTCTGATTTTAATTTTAAGGTTAAAGTGTCCCCATAAAATGAGTTGGAAAGTGTTCTCTACCTTTGTATTTTGTAGAATGGATTGCATAGAAATAATATTTCTTCCTTAAATGTCTGATGGAATTCATCAGTAAAATCATGTTGGCCTTGAGGTGTGTGTGCATGTTTTTTGTGCATGTGTGTGTGTGTTTTATTTGGAAAGTTTTAAACTTTGAGTTTAATTTTTTTAAATAGATAGACATAGGATCATTCAAGTTATCTATTCTGAGTCATTGGTAGTCTTGGTAATGTGTCTGTGAAGGAATTGTTCTGTTTTTCTGAGTTGTGGAATATTTGGGCATAAAATTGTTGTAGTATTTCCTCATTATTTCTTTTATGGCTGTTGGGCCTGTAGGGGTTTATTACTGGGTGAAATATTCTATAAATATCAATTTATATTTGATATTATAATTGGTTGGTAGTGTTGTTCAGGTCTACGTTCTTATTGTCTGTCTACTTGTTCTAGTAATTACTGGGATAGGTTGCAAATTCAAACTATACTTTTAGATTTGTCTGTTTCTCACTTCAGTTCTATCAGATTTTGTGGCATATATTTGAAGCTCTGTTATTAGATGTATTTAGGAGTCATATCTTTTTGGAGAATTGATCCCCTTATAATTATGTAATATTCCTCTTATCCTTAACAACATTTCTTATTCTTAGATCTATGTTGTCTGTTATTAATATAGCTGCTCACACTTTCTATCTGTTAATATTCACATGGTATATTATTATCCATTATTTTACTTTATACTTGTGTGTTTTTATATGTAAAGCTGGTTTCTTGTAGACAGCATATAGTTGGATATTGCCTTTATGTGCAATCTGATCATCTCTTTTAATTGGTATGTTTAGTCAATTCAAATTTTTTTTTTAATGTTTTATTTATTTATTCATGAGAGTCAGAGAGGCAGAGGCAGAGAGAGAAGTAGTCTCCCTGCCTAGCAGGGAGCCCGATGCGGGGCTCGATCCCAGGACCCTGGGATCATGACCTGAGCCGAAGGCAGACGCTTAACCATCTGAGCCACCCAGGCGCCCTAGTCAATTCAAATTTAATATAAATATTTATATGGTTGAATCAGATCTGCCATCTTGTTGGCTGTTTTCCATTTGCTCTTTGTTTCTTTTTTCCACTTTTTCTGCTCAGTTTGAGGTTATTTGAACATTTCTATGATTCATATTTATCCTTCTCTATTTACTTTTGTATTGCCCTTTTTTTACCTAGTCTGAACAGCTGTAGAAAATAGATTGAAACAAATAAATATACCTTCAGGGTCCTGTGAAATTCTTACAAAAGATCTAACATTCATGTCATCATAAGCTTGAAAGAGAAGAGAAAGAGGGCAGAACTGAAAAAACTGGAAGGAATAGTGGCTGAAAATTCCCCAAATTTGGCAAGAGATATGTCTATATCAAGAAGCTGAAAGAACCTCAAACAGGATACGGAAATAAATCTATATGCAAACACAACATAATTAAACTTTTGATTAAAACAGACTAAAAAAAATTCTTGAAAGCAGCCACAGAAAAAAGACATTTTACATGGAGGGTAAAAACCATGCAAGTGACAAAGGACTTCTCATCAGAAACCATAGAAGTTAGAAGAAACTGATAAAATATTTTCAAATGCTGAAATAAAGCAACTGGCAACCCAGAATCCTCTGTCCAGCAAAAATATACTTAGGAATAGAGGGGGAAATCAACACATCATCAAGTGGAGAATTTATTGCCAACAGACATAATCTAAGAAAAAAAATGACTACAGGAAGTTTCCTAAACAGAAAGGAAACAATAAAAAAAGAAACTTTGGCACCTGAGGAAGGAAGAGAAGACACACTAGGCAATATTTGGAAGATGCGATAATTTGGCAAAACTAGGTACATGATGTATGGGATCTCTGTCTTATGTCTTACAATTACATGTGAATCTACAATGATCTCAAAATAAATGGTTAATTTGGAAAAAACTAATTGTAAAAGAGGTAGGGGCTTCCCTTTTAGCTCACTGTATCCTGGAGTTGAAACTGCAAGTCTAAGAAGGCATTTTATTAGTATTATTATTGTGGGATTGGAAGGAAGGAAATCCCTAAAGAGATGGTACAAGTTCTCCTGATTTTACACATTAATTATAGTTTAGACAATGTCTTAGAAGTCACATTTAGCAACTTTTTTGATATCTCAAATTTAAATGTTCCCCTCTCTCCCTCTACTTTCCCTTACCCCTGCCCACCACATGCCCATGATTTCAAAGCTACCCTCTTTTTCCCTTTCCATCACGGTGAAAATTCTTGAGATATATAATTGTCTGTAATGGTTGCCTCCACTTATTCACCTCTGACTCTGACTTCTTTCTATTCCAATCTAATTTCTGACCTCAGCACTACAATGAAACTACTGTTGAACAGATCACCAAACAGGCACATGTCACTACTCTCGGAGTCTTTCAAGCTTTATTTTAATTGACCCCTCAGCAACATTGAACAATGCCATTCACTCCCTTCTTGAAATAATAATAATAACAGTTATTATTATTATTATTTTGCATTTCTTGCCATGATATACTTCCAATTCCCTTATTACTTCTCTGACAGCTCTTTTTTAAGGCTTAAAAGCCAGTTCTTTTTCTGGTCAATCCTTAAATGTTGATGTTTCCTAGGGTTCTTTTTATGATCCTCTTCTCTCACAGGATTGATAACTTTATTATCATTTATATGCTAATGATTTTGAAGTATGATTTTTATCTGTAGTTTGGATTCTATAATAAAATATTTACTTAGATATTCCAAGATATTGCAAAATTAGTATGTCTAAAGTCAAACTCAGCAGCTTTCCCTTTCATACACTTCTCCTGTGTTTCCCAAATAAGTGAACAGTACTACCGTCCATGCAGTCTCTTAACTGAGACTAGTATCATTGCTTTCTCCTTCTTCTCACCCTTTCTCTCAGCATTTACTCTGTCACTGTGTTCTTTCATTTTACTTCCCATCCCTACTGTCATTCCACAATATAGGTCATAATCATCTTTTGTCTATATCGATTCTATAGCTGCTTATTGAGTTTTCCTGTCTGCAGGCTTTTTCCTCTGTTGTCTCTGATGGGAGATTCATACAAAGGTATAGTCCACTGTGTGCTTGGGAACATAATTTAAAAAAATTAATTCACTCATTCACTCAATTATCAAATATTATCAAATATTTGTTGAGTACTCTTGACCAGCCACTGTGCCAGGCATGGGGGTAGCAGTGTACAGACAGGGTTTCTGGTCTCATTGACTTCATGGATGCAGACGTCATCTCACCAAAGAGGTCTTCCCTGGCCACGCTATCTAGAATGGTACTCCACTTCCATGTACTTCTCTTTCTCTCCTTTCTTGACATATTGTACATTGAATTTTTCCATTTGTTTACTGTTTTCCCCTTCTAAAATGTAGACACCAAGAATGCTAAAAACTTAAGTCTGTTTTGTTTATTGCTATAACCCAAGGCCGAGACAATGCCTGCTATACTTTATACATATTTTTGAATGAAGCAATAAATCCTGGTTTGGGGAAAATAAACAAGAATCAAATTTTTAAAAATAGTTATAGATTTCAGGTAAATATGTAGGAAATAGGATGCCCCAGTAGGAAGTAATTTAAGCAGTGATTTACTTTTAGAAAGGTGGTTAGAGAGAACCTTTTTTAAGCTGAGACTTGAACATGAAAAGGACCCAAACTTTCATATGAATGTCCATGGGACAGAACATTCTAAGAAAGTGAAGTGACTTGTACTTCTTAATTCCTCAAGTGAGAAGGTGCTTTTGCATGCTCAAGCAGTAAAAAGAGGTCACTGCTGCAAGAGGGTGGAACATTATACAAGATGAGGGTGGTTATGGGAAGAAATTTGGATTTTATTGTAGTCATTGAGAGAAAGCTAATGGCAATAATATTTCTTGATTGTGCATATCCCATGTGTAATTATTTGTTAAATATCTCCCTTCCCTGCCAAAACTCCATGAGAACAAAGGGCAGATCTCATTTACTCCGGGTGCTCACATCTTAAGCAATACCTGTATATGGCTAGCACTTACTGAATAGATTGTGTGAAGGCGTGGATCAACCACATTAACTGCATTCTTTCTCATTGCCAACCCTAATAAACACTTCAGTAGGACCTGAATATATAATCTCAACAAATGTTCTGTCGAATCTGTAAATATCATCCTCTAAGTTCTTATCAAGGAGTCTTTACACAGTTGAAGATTTATTATCTAGAAATAATAAACTTCTCTTTTTGTTTGCTTGTTTTTTTTCTGCCCCAGATAAAAATTAGGATTAATAGGTAGAAATTTGCTCTTTGGTGATTTATGGATTTTCCCTGGTTTCCTTTCTTTTTTTTTTAATTTTTATTTTTTTAAAGATTTTATTTATTTGACACAGAGAGACAGAGAGAGAGCATGCACAAGCAGGCAGAGCAGCAGGCAGAGGGAGAGGCAGACTCTTGGCCTGATGCGGGGCTCGATCCTGGGACCCTGGGATCATGACCTGAGCTGAAGGCAGATGCCTAATGACAGCCACCCAAGCGCCCCCCCTTGGTTTCCTTTCATTGGGAGTGTTCAAGCCAAGTCTGGCTCACAATTTATCAATTATTCTAAAGAAAAAATCCTTTCTATTCAAAAGAATACAAGTAAAGTAAATAAGTAAAAGAATACAATAAAGAAATAAAAAGAATAACTTCCTATTCAAAAGAAGGAAAGAGCTTGGACTACTAGAGAACACCAACATTCCCTAAAATATCAGATCTGAGTCTTTCATGACTATTATAAATACCTGTTGAATAACTCAGTGAATAAATTGCAGAAGGTGGCTTAGATAAAAAGAAATTTTTCCTGCCTTAGTAGCTCCTAACTTAGTGTTTGACCTTGAAAAGATACATTTTTGGCCTCCGGTTACACTTACGTTGTACTTTTGGTCAGTAGAAATATCAGTAAATATTTTGCAAATAAAATAAGAATGCAAATACTTAACAATAATAACAACAAGTTGGAGATGTACTTGAATGTGAAATTGGAGGCATGGAAATTCATTACTAGACCAAAGCTTTTCTTGTACGATAATTGAATCCATTTTAATGTATTCCAAGTCCTCTCCCTGGCTTTCTTTTTGAAAAGAAGGCTAAAATTTTGTAGGCTATGGTCTTTTGACAGCTCTTATTTAATGGAGCGATAAATCAAGTTACATGTGGTGATGAGTTTCTATTTTCTGATTTTTTTAAGAAACAGTCTGCAAAAATTATAATAGAAATAACCAGTGTAAAATAAGTAGATTCATACTCATGTTCTGTATGCAGACCCCAAGATTTACCAGAACCACAGTATTTGGGATTAGCATGACTGTTTGTTTTCTCAGTCATAAATATGATTGTTGAGTAATTTTTTGTTCTCCTTCCTGACAGAGGAGCTTAAAGCAATTCTGTATTGATGACTTTGTTGTTAGCTTTGCGTCGTTAGCTTTTTCTATCTCCTTTTTTTGCTGCTCTTCTTTTTTCTTATTCCATGTAAATGTTAGTTTTCTAACTGCATATAAAAATAAGCATGACATTAATCACAGCCTAATGAGCAGCCCAACTATAAAAAATCCTCACTGAATAAAAATATACTCAGTAGCTTGAACACACCCAAATTTCCATATAAAGTAGGCTTATTTAAATATCACCACAAAGATGTGCTCTTTACAAGCTAACAGTGTCCACAAGGTTGCTGTGGGTTGGTTTATTCCCTTGATTTGAGGCACATTAATGCATGTGTGAAATATGCCAAAGCTCAATAGAAATGAATCTCATTAGTATTTAAATACAGCAATTAATTTATTTGTTATTTATTGGCCAATTATATTAGAAATTATAGTGTTTAACAGAGGACAATCAGGTTTCCAAGAGCTGTAATTTGCCTGCAGTGTTAGAAGACAGATACAATCAATGCTCACAGCAATAGCATCCACTGTGTTTCCCCCATCCTCTTCTAAATATGTCTAATTTTATAAATAAGAAACGTTGTGCTAAACTACACTTTCTCAAATTTTGCATTAAGGTTTAATGATCTGGAATAATTTTAAATCTTCTTTCTCACCACTTGTTTTTCCTTTCCCCTTATCTGAGGCTGTATGTACAATAACCTGAGTCGGTTGAAAGGTCTATATTTCATTTAAATCTTTTTCATAATGAATTTACAAAACATGTATTGCACTTTTTACTTTGAGGGACTACATGATGGCAAAATATATTTATAAAGGTTCTCATTCATCACACATCCAGTCTCATAAACTTTAAACATAACTGCATTATATATTGGTAAAAACAATGTAACAATTACTCTTGATTATGTCTCAGTTCATAGGAGTCCTGCTCACTCTTTCATGTCCTGTGCATGTATTAACTCTTCTAAGAATTCTTCCTTGATTTTTCTAGTCGGGAATAATCTCTTTCTCTGTTCAGCTTCCATAGCATTAGGTTTAGATTTCCCTATGGAATTTACCACATTCTGTCTTTTGGTACCATTTTGAAACAAACCAGAAATTAGGGCTAGTTGTGTATTTGGCAGTAATGGTCATCATAGCAAGGCAGCTCGTACCTCTTAAGATTTTGGAAGATTTCAAAAATAATTTGGTTAAAATACAAATATCTTATGTCATAGAGCTTTGGCATTTCCAGATTTATTTATTATTATTTTGAGTGGTAAAATCAGGGAGAATGGGATGGATTTAAAGGGGAAGTTTCCCAGAGTGTGTGGCACTTTCATGGGTGGGGGCAGGTGACAGACGTGTGTATACAGGCGTGGGGTAGGAGGACACCACAACCACCAGGGGCCCTCTGAGAGGTCTTGAGAGCAATAGGCTCCTAAATGGAGGCAAGAAGTGGGTAAACGAAGTGATAAGAGGACATTCTAATCATTCTAATCTGACTTTACAATTCAGCTCTGAGTGGCCCTAATAAATGGGAGGCTTACCTATATTTTGTGTCTACAGAAGACCAGACTAGATAATAAAACAGGCTTATCTTACTTGAAGGCATGGATATGTTGGTTGGTCATAAGTTTCCATAAGAAAAACTCTTCTCTGTGTGAGTACATATCAAAATGGGATATTGGGAGAAGTTTTGATATTTTAAATTCAGATGCTTTTAAAAGAAAGGAATCATAAACTATTTGGATTATTTAGTGTCTTTACAATTCCTTAACATGGGGAATAGTATTTAGTTGTCTAATTTTACAAGGAAGAACAAAGTCGTAACCTTAAGATAAGAGATTTCTTTTTCTTTCCCTTCCCTTCCCTTCCCCTTCCCCTTCCCCTTCACCCCCCCTCCCCTCCCCTTCCCTTTTGTGTATATGAAGGCTATGCTTTTAGGAAATCATTGTCCAGAGCTAGCAGTAATCATTTAGGCACTATGCAGGTGGGTCACAGACTTAAGGTGATCTTAACTTCAATCCCCCTTTGCCCATAGGATAAATGACAGAGAAAAATTATACTAATGATAGAGCACCCCATATTCCTAGGCACACATGCACTACCGGTCTATTAGTCATTCCCCATGTTAGGGTAGACTAGTAGAAAGGGGAGGTACATTTTGTGTTGACTGTAGTAATTTCAGTACAATGAGTTGATGTCAGCCTGATCACATTGATGGTATTATGTGATGGCATCTTTGGCCTCTCTTATCCTGTATTTATTTTCTGTCCCTTCCTTTCATCTTCCTCTGCTTTATTCCCTTATTTTCCTTTGACAGATATTGAATAACTATTAATGTCATGGTCTGAAGTGTGCATTAGAAATATATTGGAAATCACCTACAGTTCGATTTTTTGGCAAGCAAAAGAGTTGCAACAGTCCCTGTCAGCCATCTTTAAATGGTCTATCTAATCCAGAGTTGACCCTTGATAATAAAAGAGCTACAGTTTTTTGAGTGCTTTACATTTCAGTGAATTTCCTCAACAGCACTGGGAAATAGCACTTATCATCACTGTGTTTGGAGGCAACAATTGAAGCTTGGGGAGGTTGAGTAACTTACCTTGTTTAGAGGCTGTTAAAACTGGGTTTTAGATTCTGGTCAGCTTAATATCAAGAAATATGAGTTAATACAATACTGCCTATCAGATGTTTTATTATCTCAGATTTTATTTTCATAATAGTGCTAAAATCAGCATAATTTACCATGTCATATTTAATTGGGAGTTTGGCAGTATGATTTGGGAAAGAGAAAAATAAGGATAGGAAAGGAAAAATTACTGCTGTTTTTTAATATTTATTATCTCAGTTGACCATGGCATCAGGTAAGAGTAGGAATTTTGTCTTACTCACTTCCATGACTCCATTATCTAGAACTCTACATGTTTGTTGAATGGGTAAATTAATGAGATACATGAGATAGGTGTCATTATCCTCACTTTGTAGTTGAGAAAACTGAGGTTTAGAGAAGTTACATAATTTGCCTAAAAACCTTACTGTTATGTAAAGGGCAGAACAGGAATGTTGGCTCAGATCTATTAGAGTCCAACATTTTCCTGATTAACCGTTAGGATAAAAGCACTTTTCCCCAAAGCACCATTGCTTTAGAATCTTCAGATTGACACCAGTTTTGCAACAAATGAAAAATAGAATGACATTTTAAATGTTTTTCTCCCCTATCAGTCAAAAACAGTGCTACTCAAAGTGCCTGATGGAACTGATTGTTCCCCACTTTCACACTGGGATAAGGAGTTTCAGCCAGATGGAAATTAACTGCATCACCAAATACTCTGTTTTGTACAGCTGACATTTTTTTCATAACCAGACTTTCTTTATGAAGGAATCATTGTATTG
Source organism: Leptonychotes weddellii (assembly GCF_054177405.1). NCBI lineage: Eukaryota > Metazoa > Chordata > Mammalia > Carnivora > Phocidae > Leptonychotes > Leptonychotes weddellii. Next base: position 92,992,410 of record NC_138378.1, read on the forward strand.
ATTCACATTCTGGTACAAACTCCTTATCTCACTGCCATGGATTGGGGACAGTGGTTCAAGGGCAGGCACAGCTCCTGGCTGATACTCAGAGTCGTCCTCAATCATGAGCCCCATCCGAGACCGACTGAGCAAGAAACTGAAGGTGTTGTGTGTGTGCATGACATGTTGAAAACTTCTGGTATAGAGGATATTTTCAAGTGCACTTTAGCATGAATTATCAGGCAAAAGTTAAAAAAGAAAATTTTTGGATCTTTGTTGACATCCCACATTTGGGTACAGTCTTTGAAGATGTCCAGCAAACAATCACACATAGTGAATGATGCTTTAACATATAGAAGAATTTCACATACACAGATTTTTTTGATTTCTCAAAAATGATGTGTTATTTCTGTTACACATAGGAGGTAATTTAGGCTTAGTGAGATTAAGAACTTGCCCCAGACCAGAGGCTAGTAAATTGTATAGTCAGAACTTATTCTCAGCTTTTCTTGGCCCATTTCCAATTAATTTCTTTTATGATTTTTTTTTTTTTCTGTTTTCTCTTCCATTAGGAACGGGAGAGATTCACCATAGTACACATCAAATGAGTGTGTTTAGGAGGAAATTACAAATTTTACTTCACAATGTGTCCCATGAAATATTTATGTAATTTTTATTGCCATATTTTGAAATACAGATAATTGTATATTCAGTTTGTGAGGCAATCAGGAGAAGTGCTATCATATGCAAAATTTCAAAGTTTAACCTTTGCTCAGGGGACAGAGAAAAATATGAGTTCAATTATGTTGCAAATGAACATCTTGCAACATACAAACAGCCCAAAGCACATTACATCACAATGCTCTAATAAAAAGTAATTAAAGCAAGGAAATAAACTGTCACAAGTACCAAAATGTACCCAAGAGCCAATAAAAAAGATGTAAATGAGATTCCCCAGAGAGAAATATGCTGAGTTGGGCATTTGCAGGTTATTTTCCTGGATGGTGAAGTCTATAAAGAAAGTAAAATTTGAATGAGAAATTGGTTTAGGATTGAAGGCCTTTAGGTAACATCTGCTCCCATGTCTCAGTTTTTGTTTTAGTTTTAGTTTTAGATCATCTGTTTCTCCTTTGTGTAGAGAATGAAAACAAACACCTGTATATCAAAGGACATTATTTATTATTTGATAATGCAATTCTGTGTATGACAGACAGTTATGGGAACATGAAATACACATTTTTTCATTTTTCTCATTCATCTCAAATGTTCACATTGAAATCAGAGAGCATGTGGGAAAGAATCAAAAGCCCAAGCTGTCCTAGTTGTTCCCCAAACAAGAAAATCCTAACATTGTGCTGTGGAGATTATATGAATTTTTGAGAGAATAATGACAATCTGAATCTCACAGTTACATTTGAAAGTAAATCTAATTAAGTTAGAGTTGCCATTCCCCCCACATTAGAAACACTGTGGAGTTTGGATTGCAACAGCCAACACAGAAATGCAGTGAACTCAAGTGACATCACCTAGGTGACTGAATGATCAGAATTACCCTGTGCCAGATGATAGTCCTAATTGTGGTTACTCTTTTCTATAAGGTGATCCAGAGCACACAGCCAGGCTCAGCTAAGCTTTGGATGATTGGTGGCAGTGTTGGACAGTCCAGAATGTTTTTCTTGAGTGTTACTCTTGTTGTTGTTGAAGTCCCGGGGCCTGACAGGTAGCAGCACTGAGAAATGGAGTGGTGTAAAAGCTGGCAACCCCCCCGCCACCTTCCTACCCTGACAATGACAGCAGGGGGTAAGTATCTCAGATAAGAGGCCTTCTATATGCATGTGGAGATGACTGGCAGCCTTACTAGTCAAAAATAATAGAAATGACTATTGATGTTTATTCTGTTCCATGAAATGTGTGGCAAGATTTACCTAAGTTATTATTAATTTTTCATCCGTCTTTGAAGTAGGTATTATTTTGGAGATAAGGGTGAAATACTGCTTATGATACCCGCCTGGAAATCGAAGAACTAAGATTCGAGCCACAGGGAGAGTAGCTGATCTCAAGGTTCAGTGATTTTCTTACTACTTTATTTTTCTCTCTCTTCTACATGAAGACATGCTACCGGCAAAGTACTAAACCTACACTGAGTCACTTGGCTAGATTTTTTGCTCTTTGACTTCCCAAATGGATTTGGGAATAACTAGCTTAAATTAAGGTACAGACTGTAGGCATAGAAGGGAAGGCAGCAAAGGAACGAACTCAAGCAGAGATTGAACTAAAAGCCTTTGCATGCTTCTTGCTATGCTCCTCCCTGGTGCCTCATTTAGCACTTTTCAAAGACTGCCATCCTAGATGAATGCTCCTTTTTTCCTCCCATTCAGCCATTCCCACTGGATCTATTGCTGGACCCTTAAGAATCAGTTAATCTGGTCAATTCTTTTTCCCACCATCTATAAAAATAAAATAGTGACACTAATTTCCCTTGAGGGCCATTAGGAGAAATGAATTGGAAATTAAGAACAAAGTGTATTCCCTATGAGAAGAATTTTTGGGGGAAAAAATAGAACAGAGCTCTTCCCTTACATTTTCTGCAGGAACAGCATCTGGATGGTGCAAATAATTTATACTTGTTGCTACCTTGGAGTTTTGCTGGGTGGTTTCAGACATATTATTCACATAACCAGGGAATCCACTGGTAGAGATATATTTATTAGTCCTTTGTACCAGATGGGATATAACCTGTAAAATTGACATGGGTAATCTTTTTTGTTCAGATAGATCATCTATTAGTAAATAAACTGTAAGGACTTCTATTCCAGTCTGTTTACCATTTAATATGCAATTAGTAGCCTTATTCACCAACCATATCTATATAATTTGATATTTTAAGAACACAGTTTATATTATTGTCATTATGTTTTATGTTACTGTCATTAACTAGTTTTCTCAAATATATGTATGTGTATATATATATATATATATACACATACATATATTATTTATTTATTTATTTATTTCATAATGTACAGAAAACCAGCCATCCTACCTTGAGGTAAAACAGGAAAATGCTCAGCCTTGCTTCTTATAAAAGACTCATTATGCAAGTACTCTGCCTACCACAGATACCTAGTGGCAGAACATGTGGAAAAAAAAAAAAAGGCCAGTTTAACAGCTAACAATTGCAGTAAAAATACATCAGGTCCAAATACCATAATCTTGAAATAGTAACAGTAATAAAAATTGAGCTAGTGTGGAAATAATTCTTAAGTAACCTTTCCTGATACAAATCTGATTTCAGAGAACTATCTCATAATCCTAAGTCACTCTGAGCTACTTTATTTTGGTCAACTAAACCAAGTAGAAACTTATAATAAAAAAAATCCATATGTATTTTGAAAAGAAACCTCAAAGATGCAGGGTCTTACTATGAGATATGTTAGCCAAACAGCATTTTTTTTTTGAAAAACAAAAATAAATACAAAATTCCTACTTTAAATGTTAAGTCATATTTTGTTCAGTCTTCTTATATTCTATAAAATATTTATTTAGAATACAGAAAATACTCTGTGAAGGCTTTATGTAGCAGGATCACTAGATAGATTTTCTCAGTTTTATTGTAAAATGGAAATTAAGCCAAATTAAGAATGGGAACTAGAAGGTTCTATGCTAGTTATGGACAAGTGGCTTCCTTCTTATTGTAGCAGAGGAGATTGGAGATCATTGTACATGAAAGATTTATTGAGATAGAATTTATGCTGGACAACGAAATAAGTTTCAACGAAATTTCAAAGGATCAGAATCGTGAAGAGTGTGTTGTCTAACCATAGCAGGATTCAGTTAGACTAAAAATGAGATGCTTAGAAAATCCTCAGATATTTGAAAATTAGACAATGCACTTCTAAGTAACCCATGGCTCAAAAGGAAATTACAAGGAAATTTAGAAAATATTTTAACCTAAATGATAATGAAAATAAGACATGTCAAATTTTGTAGGATTCAGTTAAAACAGTACTTAGAGGAAAATATATACCTTTAAATGAATATATTAGAAAAGGTTTTTATGCTTCAGTGACCTAAGCTTCCACCTTAAGAAATAAAGAAGAAGGGGTGCCTGGGTGGGTCAGTCGTTAAACGTCTGCCTTTAGCTCAGGTCGTGATCCCAGGGTCCTGGAATCGAACCCCTCATCGGGCTCCTTGCTCAGTGGGAAGCCTGCTTCTCCTTCTCCCACTCCCCCTGCTTGTGTTCCCTCTCTCGTTGTCTGTCTCTGTCAAATAAATAAATAAATAAAAATCTTAAAAAAAAAAAAGAAATAAAGAAGAAAAGCATATTAAATAATAGCCAAGTAAGTAGATAAAGGAAATAATACAAATTAGAGTGAAAGCAAATGATGGAGATAAATGGAAAAGAGAAAGAAAATCAACAAAGGCAAATTTTGCTCTTTAAAAGGATTCCTGAAGATGACAACTTCTAGCCAAATTGATGAAGAAAAAGAAAGAAAACTGAATTGTCAGCACCGGGAAAACATCACTCATATATTAATGTGTATCATTAATAAATATTACTAAATTGCATTCATTGCAGTGAGGAGGTGTAGATAATTGCAGAGAGGAGTCTGCTTGGTACAGCATTTCTCAAGCAAAGTTTGGCAACACAGATCAAGTGCCTTAAAATCCTTCATACCCTTTGAAATGCAACTTTTAGGATTGTATACTGAGGAAAATACGAGCTATGGGCTCAAAGATTGATGGGTGAAGTTGGTCATTACATCAACATTTCTAGTGGACAAAAAAGATAGCAGCTTAATATTCCCATAGTAACTGAATAGTTAAACTGTGGTGCATTTATGGGATGAAATATGTGGCCATTAAAAACCATATTATCAGTTTTTATCAAACGAAAGAATGTTCACTTCATATAGAGTAATTTAAAATTAGAATAGAAAACTGCATATGTAGTAGTGTTCACTTTTTTAAATAAAAAATAGAGTAGTGTGTGTCTCCTCTGGAAATTACATTATGGTTTTTTTTCCCACTTTGGTCATAGGTAAAATATAATTTAAAGAGGAGACTCATGTGTTGCACTGAAGGAATAGAAGTTCTGGTACAGTGAAGGAAGGAGAATGAATTTAGGAGCTTTACATACCCACTGTTGAGACACAGAAGGAGACTTTGAACAACTGAAGACAGAATAACAGGATAAGGTTCTTAAGAAGTAGAAGGTAGGGGAGGTGCCTGGGTGGCTCAGTCAGTTAAGCGTCTGCCTTCGGCTCAGGTCATGATCCCAGGGTGTTGGGATCGAGTCCCACATCGGGCTCCCTGCTCAGCGGGGAGCCTGCTTCTCCCTGTGCCTGCTGCTCCCCCTGCTTGTGCATGCGCTCACTCTCTGACAAATAAATAAATAAAATCTTTAAAAAAAGAAAAAGAAGAAGTAGAAGTAGGTGGTGTCAGGAAATGGGAATTGGGTAAACAAAGGAAAATGTGACTCTACCTGACCAATTCAGTTTTGCTCAGATTGATTCTTTTACCTTATGTATTAGTTCCTAGGGCTAGTATAACACATTACTACAAGCTGAGTAGCTGTAAACAACAGACATTTATTCTGTCACAAGGTATGAGCAAGGTCAGTTCCTTCTGGAGGCACTGAAGGAGAATTGTTCCATGCCTGTCTCTTAGCTTCTAACGGTTGCCAGCAACCTGGGTGTTCCTTAGCTTGTAGCTGCTTTACAGACGGAATCTCTGCTCCCATCATCATCTGCTTTCTTCCCCCCATGTCTTTTTGTGTCTTGTCCTCTTCTTAGAAGGATACCAGTCAGTGGTCTTAGGACCCACCCTGACCCGTTATGACCTCATCTTAATTTAGCTAATTATATTGGCAAAGACCCTATTTTCAAGTAAAATCACATTCTGAGGTACCAAATGGACAAGAATTTTGGGGGAACACTGTTTAACCCACTACACAGTCTCTCTCTCTTTCCCTCTCTCTTTTCCCTTTTGCTCAACTCGGAATGGAGAGAGGGAGTTGAGATGACGGTTGAACCATCTACAGTGAACAACTCCAAGTTGCTCTGTGAAGAAACTGGAACAGGACCAAGCCACGTCCAGCTTGCCCAACAAATTATATAGGAGGTTTATGGAAATGTCATGCTGTGGAGTGTTGGGTACAAATTTAACTTAGTAAGAGTTATGGTTGAAATGTCTGTTTATATTGGACATGAAAGTTATTGTTACTAGATTCTCTCCTTTAGGAAACAAGATTTGCTTTATAATTTTTGGTGAGTGACAGTTTATGTTGCATCTGGGAGAGACATGGTTTTAAATCTGAGAAAATGTTTTTCTATATTGAGCATAGTTTCTGGTTCTTGATTTCTGCCTAACAACACTGTCCTAAACACAAGAGTTGAGGAATGAGGCAGATTGTATAATCTAGTGTAAACACATATTGGGTAACAATGAGTTTACATCTATGTGTGGCATTTGTAAGAACCAATTTTATAAATGTCCATGTGATGTATTCCCTAACTTTCCACTCTTTTGTTTTAGTAGCTAACATATTCTTTTGCATTTAGATGTTTGGTGGCTAATAAAGTTAGCTAATTATACAGTGCTACCGAGCCTACATAGCTAAAAATCTACTTAGCAATTATTCACTGAAAATATTTTTAATTCTCTTTGATGACATTTTCAAATATGACTTATTTTTTCTAACATTACTTCATAATCCTTTATTAAGAGTGCTTATCTCAGAATGTAATAACTAGGCAGCTTTCTGTTATTATAAGGGCAGCTATTCTAGATTTTTAGACATTTTAAGTCCAGCCCTACCATTGCTTCATTCTTTTTTTTAAAGATTTATTTATTTATTTGAGAGAGTGGGAGAGTGAGGGGGAGAGGAGCAGAGGGGGAGAATCTTCAAGCAGACCACCCGACTGAGCACAGAGCCTGTCGTGGGGCTTGATCTTACGACCCTGAGATCATGACCTGAGCCGAAACCAAGAGTCTGACGCTTAACTGACTGAGCAACCCAGGCACCCCCATTGCTTCATTCTTTAGGTATTTATTAAGAGTGAGACCTCAACACTTAGGTGCCATGAGGGGCATCTGGTAGCTTTCTTGCTGTTGACAAAGCACCTAGCACAGTTATGACGTCCACTATTAAGTGTTAGTAGTGAATTATTACAAGAAAAAAAAAAAGAATATCTGGTAAGAAAATGAAATTATTTTTATAATTTCCCAGAAAAATCACGTGGTCACTATCAGCAAGAAATTCCAGTGTTTTCATTCTTCTGAAAAAAATTTGTGAGCAGAATAGGGTATAATCACAATAATATTTTCTGATACTGTATTTAAGAAATAAAAAAGTGTCAAACCAATTTTAATTAATTTATTTAAAAAAAATATTTTATTTATTTATTTACCAGAGAGAGAGAGAGCACAAGCAGGGGGAGCAGCAGAGGGAGAGGGAGAAGCGGGCTCTCTGGCCCGAGGTGGGGCTCAATCCCAGGATCCTGGGATCATGACCTGAGCCGAAGGCAGATGCTTAACCGACTGAGCCACCCAGGCGTCCCCAGTTTTAATTAATTTCAATTATCAAATGAAATTAGGAGGAGGGCAAGTCAATGTGTTATTTAAATTTGATGCTGCCAGTTTGCTTTATAGAAACCTTTTGATCAGATCTGTTGGCGTATTTTTCAAATTTGGGCTAGACTACTCACTTTCTCTCATCCTTTCCTATAAATAAAGGGTCAGTTTAGGAAAACATCCAAAAGACAATCAATAGTTGGGAGAAGATACTCGTAAGAATCTAGCTAAGACTGCACCAATTTATAATTTAATGTTAGTCCCTTGGAGTTCCTAGAGAATTGAAAAAAAATGTGTCAGAAACATTTTGCATCCTTTGCTAAATCTCTGTTAAACACATTGTGCATTGATAGTTTAGTTTCCCTGTATCAAGATTTATATGACATATTCCTTTTAGAATTTAGTGACAGAAAGGTGTTTTCCACTTCAAAAGAACAAATATATTTTCTTTTTATCTGAAAATGAAAAGCATGAAGCCTACTGTATTAACCACTCACCAACCCCATGGTGCTAAACATCTCCCTGGAAACTCCCCTTGCCCTCCTCGTTTTATATTTATATTTTTTTCATTGTGTAAGTCACGTACATAATCATAAACATGAGAAGTATAATAAAAAGAATAGAAACACTACTATTTTCTGTCATTACTCCTATGCACTATTATCATATTATCATATTTTTAGGTAGATAATCAAGTTATAGAAAATGGGATTAATTTATGAGTAGCATTTTATAACTTGATATTTTACACAAAAAATATTAATACATTGATTTGGATGAATCCTGAAAAAATTATGCTGAGTAACGAAAGCCCCAAAATCCCAAAAGTTACATATTATATGATTTCATTTATATAACACTTTATTTTGAAATGACAAAATTGTAGAAATGGAAAATGGATTAGTGGTTGCCAGGAATTGGAAGTGGAAGGAGGAACTAGGTGTGGCTTTAAAAGGGCAACAGCAGGAATCCATGTGATGATGAAACTGTTCTGTATCTTGATTATATCAATGCCAATATTCTGAATAATATACAGGACTACAGTTTTGCAGGATGTTACCACTGGTAGAGATTAGTTAAAGGATATGTGGGATCTCTCTATAATATCTATTACAACTGTATACAGATCTATAATTATTTAAAAAAAAAGTTTCACTGAAAAAATTCTGTGATCATCTCTTCATGTCAATAGTTATATGTCAGTATTTCAATGACTGCTTCATATTTCACAGCTACTTGGAAAAGAGTTTGGCAATTTCTTATGAAGTTAAACTTACAATTATCACTCAACCAGCAGTTCTACTCCTAAGCATTATCCCAACTGAAAAGAATATTTAAGTTCACACAAAAAATTCTATACACAGATGTTTAGAGATACATTATTCATACTTGCCCCAAACTGCAAAGAGTACAGATTTCCTCCAACTGGTAAATGAATAAACAAACTGTTAACATCCACACAGTAAACTGTTGTTTATCAGTTTAAGGAAACGAACTATTGATATATGCAACAAACATGGATCAGTCGTAAATACATTAAGTAAAAGAAGCCAGACTCGGATACTTGCATAATGTATTATTCCATTTACGTGACATTCTGAAATGAGAAAAATTATGAGGACAGATTACCGATTAAACATTACCTGGAGCCTGAGGTGGGGTAGATACTCTGCATAGAAATATAAGGGGATTTTTAGGGGATGATGAAGTATAACATCTCGAATGTGGTGCTGTTATGAACCACATGTGGTTGAAATTTGCAGAACTAAACACCAAAAGGGGTGAATTTTACTGTATGGTAATATGCATAATATAGAATATATAATTTACCTTAAAAATATAATTTTCCAGGGTGCCTGGGTGGCTCAGTTGGTTAAGCAACCGCTTCTTGATTTCATCTCAGGTCATGATCTCAGGGTCGCGGGATGGCGTCCCGCATGGGGCTCTGCACTCAGCATGGAGTCTGCTTGAGATGCTCCCTCTTCCTCTGCCCCTCCCCCTTTTTGTGCTCTCTATCAATCAATCAATCAATCAATCAATCAAATCTTTAAATATATATGTAATTTTCCTTTAAAAAAACATGTAATAGGCAAAATAAGTGCCAATGATTAAAATACCAGTAATAATAAATCAAGCTACCTTATGAATTCTAGGATAGTTTTTCATTTTAAAAACATCAAGGAAAAAACCCACAAAAGCCTATTACTTCACAATATTCTAGTTTTTCCTTACATCTTTAAGAAAAAACCTTCTAGGAATAAATCATTTTACTGATGAATATTAAGTATGACCAAGTTAAGTTGATATGCCTGGGGAATCTCTGGATATCTTGGCTAAATACAAATAGACCAGGTCACTAGATTATTTAATTTGGGTAGTTTAATTCCATTTCCCAGCCACTCCACATGATTCTTAACATATGCATGAGAAGACATTATTAAAACTTCTTGATTTTAGAGTCTCCTCTTAAATCAGTTATAGTTACTTAACCAGCCCTGTCCTGATCTGCATGAACTGCAAGTAACAAGCCATTTTTTTTCTTTAAGAGTTAACATCTCAGTGCCTTGCTACATTAGTGTTTGTGTATATGGCATGATTTTGTTTCAGAACCTTTTGAAGGTAGAGGAACAGATGCTAAATTATTCTAATACCAGTGAGTCTTCCATCACATAAATAAAGCTCTATTTTTGAGAAGCTGGAAAAAAAATGTTATAAAATGGGGTATGAGGAAAACAAGAGTGAACTCCATTGTGTGTTTATAAGCCCAAGACATTGCTGAAAACTGGAAATTTTTTTAATTTTGTAAAGTATATATTTATATTATATTTAATAGTAGTTCCTTTTTTTCTCTTTTTTTTTAGATTTTATTTATTTATTTGACAGAGAGAGACACAGCGAGAGAGGGAACACAAGCAGGGGGAGTGGGAGAGGGAGAGACAGGCTTCCCACGGAGCAGGAAGCCCAATGTGGGGCTTGATCCCAGGACCCAGAAATCATGACCCGAGCCAAAGGCAGATGCTTAATGACTGAGCCACCCAGGGGCCCCAATAGTAGTTCCTTTAAAACATGAAACTTTTATTTATGTTATATTTAACATAATCATTTTTTTAAAATATGGAAATTTAGCAACTATTGCTAGTGCTTCTAACTGAATAATCAATAAATGTAATAAATGTTAGCAATAAAAAAAACAAGAAAATTCTACTTACATTCATTGGCTTTATACATACAAACACACTGTTACTGAAAGACAGTATAGCATGATAAATTCTAGATCAGTATTATATGAGCAAGGCATTAGATGTAACAAAAATAAAGGTTCATTGTTAACGTTAACTTTGTACTGTTGCTTAACAAATAAATGGGGTCCTGTAAGAGCACATAAAATTCTCTCCTAAGTATGAAACTTAGTTTAAAAAGGGGGAAACAAAACAAAACAAAACCATCTGGCCCAACTTTCAGTATTATACTTCATAATAAGAATGATGTGATTATGTCACTGTGTGGGTGTGTGATCCAATTATCAGTAATTTAAACTATTCACTAATGGAGAAATGGTTATTAAGCATTTACATAAGTCCCTTAGTGTTGATAAACTGCTGTAATTACTTTTAAAATATTGTTTCAAGTAAATGAAGGAAAGGTGTCCATGGGCTCTGTTTGAAACATGAGGACGCTAATAAGCCGAGATGATTATTATTTGTGATTAACTCTAGATAGGATAATTCTGTGTATTTTAAGTAGTTTCAGGAAGAGAAGGGAGAGGAACATGTAAGGACCAAGAATAGTTGGAAAATTTATGGCTTGAGTATAATTAGCATGTAACTTCCATCAATATCATATATCAAATATGTTACAATGAATAATCAATATATAACTTATGAATTAAATAGAATCTAGTTTAGGTAAGCACTGTCAAAATAGGCTGAGTCTTTTCTTGAATGGTTGGCTCAAAGGTGGAAAAACTAAATGGGAGTTGGGCGTATCTTCTCATCTCTAAGAATTCAAACTCTTATTGTTTGAAATCCAGTATGGTACTGGGGTTGTTGAAAGAAGCTGAAGACTGAAGCCAGCTCCTCCCTCCAGGGTGAGCTGCTTTTATTGGCACTATTCTGACAATAACAGTGATCAGACAGAAAGGAAGGAATTCCTTCTTTCTTCCTCCTGCCTTTCAATATCCCTCTGTTGGTGCCATTTATTAGCAAAACCTATAAGATAATTGACAAAAGAAAAATGTAATTAACAGAATCCCAACCAGTGGTATGCTGATAATATGTTTAACAACTAGATTCTGGTAGAAAAGATGAAGCTCAAATTTGTAGAGCTTGCTTATATTGATGGTGTAAATACTTCTATCATAGTTAATTTCAAGATATTAACATATGACAGTATGATGATATTATTCAGATATAATACAGATACAGGGGATGTAAATGATCTCAAAGTAGGTAATAGTAAAATGTAGTAAAGTGATATGTTTTGAGTATTTCCTTTATATATAGTATAATTTATTTAATATGAAATTTGCATACTTTAATTATAAATAATGGCTCTTTAACAACCAGCTTCAAAAATTCCTGAAAATTTAACATTTGGCTCTTATGTGCTGGTGTATGTTGTCTCCGGTACACCACTGGTCCCAGCCCAGTGTCCCATAGCAGAGGATAGAAGATTATATTTGGACCATAGACAATAGCTTAAAAACAGAAGCAGCTCAGCTGCTCATTTGAACAACTTTATGCTCTATCAAGAATTGGCTATCCATTGTACAAAGAAAGATGCTCTCACCTTCACCCCCAAAAGGGCATACACAAAATTCCAACAGTCTCTGTCTCCACCTCTGGGCAACGATAACACTCTTATTCAGTTACTGTTGTGCTTGGATATACAAGAAGCAAAGGAATAAATTGTAACATTAATAACTTCCAACAATCCTTATATACAATAATAATAAGGGAGTGAAAAGGGAATTAAGTATCTACAAATATAAATGTATGTAACAAGCGAAGTAGGTGATGTGTAGAGCTGCTACAATTCTTTTTTCTGTAAATGGCTATGAAGTTGTAGTTGATATTTTAACCTTTCTTATTCTGCTGGCCATTCCATTTTCCCTCAAGGCAGCACTTCACTTTATTGTGATTCCATTCTTGGCGATTAACTGAAGATTTGGAATTTTCTTTTTTTTTTTCTTTTTAAAGATTTTATTTATTTATTTGAGAGAGAGAATGAGAGAGAGAGAGAGAGCACATGAGAGGGGGGAGGGTCAGAGGAAGAAGCAGACTCCCTGCCGAGCAGGGAGCCCGATGCGGGACTCGATCCTGGGACTCCAGGATCATGACCTGAGCCGAAGGCAGTCGCTTAACCAACTGAGCCACCCAGGCACCCAAGATTTGGAATTTTCAGTGACCTTTTTTTTCATTGATTTTTCCATTAAGTTTTATCATTTGATGTGGACGTAATTAGCATCTCAAAGAATTCCCTGGTATTTCAGACAAAGTCACTGTATAAAGAAAATCCATTTTACCTTTAATAATCAGGAACAGTTATCCTCATTATTTCATTCTTTCATTTATTGGTTCAGTGACCTAAAGAGCCCAAAATGGCCAAGGGGGCAGTCTCAACTTTGAAATCAATGGAATCATTATTGTATCTCCCAATAAAAGCCTTTCTTGCCTGATTATTAAGACCCAACCTAGGAGCACCCAAAATTCCTCTCTCAGGAAAAAATTCTCTGAATGGATTCTTAGGTCTAATACCAAGAGTCACTTTTCCTTCTCTTTGATTCCTGTACCTGGGTATTATAGCATGGAGGAAATAGCACTATCACTATGTATATAGGTTGCTGATTTCATTCATAATCTGTTTTCATTTTGTGGCATTTATTTCACAACCAGTACTGTAACTGAATCTCTAATAGGCTACTTTTTACTGTTCGCTCAGGTCAGCTCCTTCAGGGGCAGTGGACTATATGATAAGACCAGTGATTCTATTCATGACCATTGTTACCCCTCTTTTGCAGTAAAATAAGTTCCTCAGTAATGAGAAACATTATATGGAAGATGCACAGAATAAGACATTTCATACGTTCACACATGGTAATGTTGACAGGGAAAGCAAATCCTTATCAGAAATGCATGGCTATTCCATTGGCTCAGTGAACAGAAAGCCAACCGGAATGGAAAGTCCCTTCTTCTGTCCTCCTGGCTCCTAATTTTCCTTTATTCTTGCTATTGGCAGGAAACCAGTTTACAAGGGAAAGCCATAGTTGGCAGATTCTAATCCCAGCAATAAGACAATGCTGACTGTGGAAGAGTGGATGTGAATTTGAGAATCCAGATTAACATTCCACTAGAACATTCTACCTATTAGCTACTGTGTCACTTGAGTATAAAACACCCATTCATTTATCAAATAATTACTGAGTACCTACTAGATGTTAGACTTTGTGCTAGATGCTGTGGATAAATTGGTGATCAAAGACTCCATTTGGACTCTCATTACGCTTATGTTATCTTCCTAGATATTAACCAAATTGTCACCTTGGTTATGTATAATTGCAAACCAAAAGGAACATTAGGTATATGAAAAAATATTACAAATAAACTTGAAGTGATTAAAGAGGGACTGCCCTGAGGAAATTAATGTAGCTGGGAGCTAAAGGATTAGCAAGAATTAACTAAAGTCTAAGGGTGGCTGTGTTGGAGAAGCATCTGGACAGAGGGCAGAAACAGCCTGGGCAAAGGCCTTGTGGTGGAACTGAAAGAAAGAGTTGAGTGGTCTGTGCTGCAGAGGGTGATAGGCAAATGATGAGAGAGGAAGCTTGCCAGGAAGGCAGGGTTTAGACCCAGGGTCTTACAGGATTTTGGTCCATATGTGCAGGGGGGGAAAAAAAAAAGTGACCAAAGAATTTTAAAGGAGATATTGCAGTTTTGACAATTTAAAAATAAATGTTTTACTTTTTGTGGAGGTCTGAGTTGATAAATGGAGAGCAGTTAATATATTAAGTGCCTTATGAATTACATTCAAATCTTCAGTTATTTATAGGAGGAATATTCACTTAATAGAATATTTTTAGCAAATCTTGAGAGCTTAACGCCTCAAAATTCTCTTGGGTTGACATTCCCCTACTAAGAATTATCACTCCACTCAGGAAATATACTTTTATCTTGTTTTATCTTATTTAAAGATTTATTCATTGGGGTGCCTGGCTGCCTCAGTCAGTTAAGCGTCTGCCTTTGGCTCAGGTCATGGTCCCAGGGTCCTGGGATCAAGTCCCTCATCCGGCTCCTTGCTCAGCAGGGAGCCTGCTTCTCCCTCTCCCTCTGCCTGCCACTCTGCCTACTTGTGATCACTCTCTCTCTCTCTCTGTGTGTCAAATAAATGAATAAAATCTTTTTTTTAAAGATTTATTTGAGAGAGCATGCGCATGAGTCGGGGGAAGGGCAGAGGGAGAGGGAGAATTTCAAGCAGACACACGCTGAGTGCAGAGCCCACCATGGGGCTTGATCCCACCACCCAGAGATCAGACCTGAGTGGAAACCAAGAATCAGATGCTCAACTGAGGGCACCACCCAGGTGCCCCAGAAAATATACTTTTATTTTAATATTAACCTGTAGAAGAAAAGGATTACAAGATAAAATATGTATTTTTTTTGCTTAAAAAAAGTTAGCATGTAACTCTCGAGTGTCTTGTTCCATTATACCATGTGGTGTACCATGTCTCCCAGTAAGCTAGTCCTAGTGTGTATTCTTTCTTCCTTTTATGTTCATGGTCACATTCTGGAAATCTAAATAGTGTTATTATTATTTAATGATGAACCACGTAAAACAGGAAAAAATTAATATTGCTGAGGAGTCCCCCTATGCCTTCTCCCCACCCCCTTATTCCCGGCTTTAACATGCAGTAGTTTGGAGCAATAACTCATGAATAGAATTCACTCTATGAAACCTGGTAGAAATATTTTAATAAATGTTAATGATTATGGATAAATGCTTAACAACTCACATATAGAACAGAGGGAACTATAAATATCATCTTAAATAAAGCAAGATGAGACAGCTTTTAATATTAAGGAATCGGGAGCATATGGTATGTTTGCGAAATCTGGAAATATCCTGCTTGGGTCTAGAGAAGGAAGTGAAGAACTGAAGAAGCTCAAAAGGCAAGTTTTTCACTCTGCGTCCTTGTGTGTCTTTTCTTTGTGTGTATGTTTTTTTCTTTTCTAGTTTTAACTATCGTTACTTGTAAATTGAAAGTTGTTTACAGTGACAAAGGATGAGAATTTTTTTAAGAGTTAAATTATTAAATAGCCATATAAGGTAAGTTTTTTTTGGAGTTATGCTTTTCACCAAAAGGCCTCTCCACTCCACACTACCCCAGGGAAGAATCCCAGGGAGGAAGATGAAAACGCTGAGTGGAACATCTTAGCAGTAGATATCAGGGAAAATACTATGACTGGGAAGTTGTAGACTCACACTAATATTTTTGCAATGTAGAGATGATAACAATGCATGTTTCTTTATTACCTTTTTCTACAAATTGCTGGGTGGACTGATCCGTGTAATAGCTATGTATACAGCGTGTCACACTTCTGAAGGCTATTACTTTTACCATGCTAAACCAGTAATGCTTGGCAGGTTATGGGCAGGTGGAAATTAGCAAATTCTATCCACAGGAAAGGTTTTGTTTTGCTCTTCTCCTAAGAAGCATCAGATGGGTTCAGGGGCTGTCTTTGTCAACCATTTCCCTTCGTTGGGATCTAGTTGGTAAATGGTATTTCCAAGAAGGGGCAGCCCCCATCTCAGAATTCCTGTCATTGAGGCAGGACTTTGAGGAGTGGCAGGGTGACAGGTATTTTTTCCTCCTATTGGAAAAGCAGTGGTTAATGTCAGAATTCTTGACTCATGCTTGAGTGTGCTTCAAAATAGGCAGGCCCTGCCGATAACTGGTAATTGAGGTTTATGCTGCTGCAAAATTCACTCTTTCTAAGCAGCTCACCTAGAAGCATTTCATTTTTATATTGACTATTTTTGACTGGATGCTTTCACCAAGTTGACAGAGCTATTGTAGTTATTATTTGCTCAAGGAAATCTGTTGATGTCAAAATTTTCCAGAAAGTTGGCCTAGGAGAGAGAGAGTTATAATAGATAAGGTTCCCATTGCTATTGAAGTCTGGCAAATCCTTTCAGGAGGATGATAATCTGGACCATTATTTATATTCCAACAAGCCTTTTCTATTTCCCAGATGTCTCATTCTCTTTCTTGAAAAATATTCGCATCTTTCTTTCTTTACATTGAGTGTTTCATCCTAATTTCTTTCTTATTACTCTCTTGGGCTTTTCTTCTCATTCACTTGGCTGAATTGGTTTTCTCTGATTTGAGATTTTAGATATTCTCAGGGAAGGGTCATATTTTTTCTCCTTTGATTCTTTACCTTCTTTGCCCCCCTACCTCTTATCCCTACATTCTGTGTTGTGCCTCACAATGTTTTTACCTGAAATTGAAAATGCAAGTGGCTTCAGTAGTCCCTTGAAATCCTATACGTATATATAGATGTATATAGACTTAAATACAGTATTATTTTTTTCTATAAAGCTTTTATATATAATCTCATTTGCTCAAAACAGTTATTATTATATATTATTTTCTTTGGAAAAGCTGCTCAAATCACATTTTAAATGTGCTACATTAAAATATTTACCATGTTTTCTTTTTATACTGTTTTTTTTGTTTTCAACAATATACCTTACCTTTTAGCCAGTTCTTCTCTAATATAAATATCAAAATTTAGTTCACAGGGACCTTTGAGCTGATTTAGTCTAAACTGATAGACTCAGAAAACTGAGGCCAAAGTGTTCGATGTGTTTTCTCCAAAGTCATATAAATATCCTTGTGCAGTCAGCACTGGAGCTGATACCTTGTTTTCCTTGAACGTGATTTCTCTACTTAATGCTACTTTTGGTGACTTTTTAATAATTTATACTTATAATTCATAAATAATTTCTGAATTACTTTCAGATTAATTTTTAAAAAATCGGCTATCATTCAAAATAATGACTTTTATTAAAATAAAATGGAATAAATACTTGTTTTAGGCAATTTGGGGAACTTTTGCATTTGTAATAATCAATAGCTCATCAGCATTCATTATTTTTCATAAGAACGCTATATTAAGACATTAGTTAGTTCATTTTTCATTGAAAAGACTTGGGCCACCAGGTCCTTTGTACTCAAAATGATAGTTAAAATTGTTAATTTGATATATAATTCTTTTTTACTCATGGGGTAAATGCAGATCGTCACATTGCCTGAAAAAAAGCCACAGTGAAACTGCAGTGATATAATTATGCTGTGTTAGTTCTCTATTGCTGCATAACAAAGCACCACAAACGTAGTGATTTACAATAACACCCACTTATTAGCTCAGTCTGTAATTCAGAAGCCCAGAAGAGCTTGACTCACTATGTGCTCAGGGAATCACAAGACTGAAATAAAGGTATAGACTAGCCTAAATTCTTTTCTGGAAGTTCTGGTAAAGAATCCCCTTCCAAGCTCATTCTTCTTGTTGGCAAAATTAATTTATTCGGGGTTGTAGGACCTAGGTTTCCATTTTCTCGTTGGCTGATATAGAGGATGCTCTCAGTTTCTAGAATTGAATCACTATATTGTACACCTGAAACTAATATAACACTGTATGTTAACTAACTAGAATTAAAATAAAAACTTAAAAAAAAAAAAGAAATCTTAGTTCTGACCAGTTCTTCTAGTTCTCCTTTTTTAAGATATTCATTCATAAGAATTTGAAGCTCATGTAGATATTCTTGCTTGCAGAGATTTGGATTACTGTAAATAGGCTCATCTAAATTTATTTCATAACTGAGGCTCTATTTCCTTTCTTTTCTTTTCTTTTTCACTTTCCTTCTTTGCATCTTCCTTGAAAGACTCATTCCTTTTCTGTTAGAATGTTATTGTTGGTTTTCACAGAACTCCAGTATAATGTTACTCATATATTTCTGTGTCATGAGACACTACAAATGTGGTTCCTTAGAAAGTGTCTCTTTAACTGTCTATTTATCAATCTGTCATCTACCTGTAATCTTTTTCTTTTTATCTTTACTCCCCACCAGTTTTTCTGCTTTGTAGGTTGCCACTTTAAATATGAAAAATATTGAAATATTTTTGAAAATATTAGTGTTTTGAAATACCTAGTGTTAATTTTTGTATATATATATTTTTACATACTATGGGTTTTGTTCTTCTATTGCATTTTCATCCACCGCAATTTTTCCCCCTGTGATTTAGTTATATTGTGTCTACACATCCAGTTCATTCCTTCTGACTTCTGTACTGTGTTCTTTAGTGTGCATCCATCACATTTGACTTAACTATTTCCTTAGTAATGGAATCTAGATTTCCCCCAAATCCTCAATACTATAAACACTAGAACCCTGTAACAGTCCTGAACTGCATACTTTAGACTCACTTTATGTAAGAAAGAAATGTAGTTCTGTATTATTTAAGCCGCTTTTCATTTTATGTGATTATAGCTAAGTCTAAGACATTCATTCACAGATCCTCTTACTTGCAGCCTCTGTTTGTTTTTTGTGTTTTTTTTTTTTTGTATAATTTTTCATACTCTTGTTCTATGGTACTCTTGGTAAAAAGGATGAGTCTAATTTTTCATGTGTCTTCTGCTAGAAACTAGTTGCTCTGGCTCCATGGGACAAACTCCGTTTTATTCCTGTTGTAGGTAACACTCTGATATATACTAGAATTCTATACAGTTGCTTTGATAGTAACCTGTATTTTCTTTCTTTCTCTTTTTTCCAGTGTTTTTTTTTTTTTTTTTAATATTTTATTTATTTATTTGAGAGAGAGAATGAGAGAGAGAGAGCACATGAGAGGGGGGAGGGTCAGAGGGAGAAGCAGACCCCCTGCCGAGCAGGGAGCCCGATGCGGGACTCGATCCCGGGACTCCAGGATCATGACCTGAGCCGAAGGCAGTCGCCCAACCAACTGAGCCACCCAGGCGCCCTCTCTTTTTTCCAGTGTTAAGAAATTCCAAATTTCCCTGTGCAGTCAAAAGTGTATACTCCAGATATTTAGGCAGTGGCAATTCTGGCAATCTGATAGAACTATGTGAATAGAATTCCCCTTAATATTTTAAAACTACAAATGAAAGGAGAGTAATTCGATTTTGAAGTATAAGTACATGGAAATTGAATTTTGTTCATGGCCCGGTTCTTATATAATTGATTGTAATGAAAATACCTATAAATATTTTATATTAGCCTTTAGTTTTATTTCATCTGGAGAGTCATATCTAGAACTCAGAAAATACAATAGAGAATGATGTTTAAGTTAAAGGCAATTATTTTTCATTTTTAATCATTATCTAGGCTCTTTCTCCTCTTAGTTCCACATAAATTGTGAGTCATGACACCTGAAGTAGTCTAATAAGAATATTGTCCACACAATGAATGGCACACAACTGTTTTAGAAACGAACAAGTGCACGAAGGTGTGAGTTGATGTTATTTACTCAGAGTACCAGCAGGGACAAGAGCATATCTTACTCAAACAGTTGATTAAATACTCTGTATCAGAGAAGGAGGTTTATATTTCTTGTAATTAGTGACCTTCAAGTTGATTGAAATGGCCTGAGAGTCACACTTTTTTCCTTGTCTTTCTGCTTGCATTTTGATTGGTGATGGCTTTGCCTAAGTACAACTTATTTTAAAGGTGATTTATCACCAAGCATGGAAAAGTTGCAAATAGCAATCTTCCAAGCTGTATAGACAAGTATTCTCTTTCTAAAGAATCTTAATGTGATTTTGTATGAATAACAAATTAACTTTGTCGGTGCATTATTCTGAGAAGGTGGAAACACAGGTTGGAGTTTCAGGTAATTTTTGAATCACAGACCCTCTCAAAATCTGATGAAAACTTTGGACAGTCCATGATGGAAATGAACATATAACTTAAAAACAAATGTTTGTAACAACATTAGGGGAATCATACACCAGTAAATTCCACTCATGTATTCCTCTTGAATTCCGTGAATCTCCCAAGTGGAAAATGAGAGAGAGAGCACTTGCTAGATAAGTGACCTTGAACATTTCATTTCACAAAGAGACTCACTTTATTCATTTGTAATAGATGGGGCAATTTGTAGAGAATGTGATTTTTTTTAAGTGTTAACATTCTCCCTTTTTGCTAAATTACCAAAACATGTCAGCTAAATAGGTATTAAATATCATTTAAAATATGAATGGACATATAGTTCAGCTAAAATTAAGAAAAAATTTAGTCCAACAGGCAAATCAATTGTCTGTGTAGACTCAGTTTCAAAAGTATGTGGGTCTCTGGTATCAATGCAAGTTACTATAATATAGTCTTGTGTATTTTGAAAGTTTGTTCACACTCCCAGAAATGGTAATAGCTTCCAATTCATAGGCAAAATTTTTGCCATAATTATTTCAATTTACAAACATGCCTGAGGTATGTTAATGATTAATTCAGTCAAAGATAATTTTAAGCATTCCATTAATTTATGCATTCCTTTATTGCTTAATCAGAGACTCTATACTTCAAAATGACCACTTTCAAAGTTAAGTGGACCACATTATATTTCTCTATCATGGATGACAAGATGAAGCTGTGAGTAATATGTCTACAGTTCCACAGAGTCACCCCACAGATGGAGCATGTGCATACTAGATGATTGTAAAACATATTGGCAATAGGAAATTTCCATTTGGTTGATTGAAGAGGTCCTTCAGGAGGTAATTTTGGTAGATGGTATCTGAGGATTTCATAATGGGTCAGGACATTTTCAGATCAAAAACAAATATGTTGGGGCACCTGATTGTCTCAGTCAGTTAAGTGTCGGATCTTGATTTCAGCTCATTTCATGATTTCAGAGTCGTGAGATTGAGCCCCATGTTGGGCTCTATGCTGGGCATGGAGCCTGCTTAAGATTCTCTCTCTCCCTCTCCCTGTGTCCACCCCCATCGCACGCATGTATGCACTCTCTCTCAAAAAAAATATGTATCTCAAGATGCTCTAATTTTGTCACCAGAACTGGCATACTTTAAGGGGCAGGGGTGGAGAGTAGTTCTCAAGAAGTGGTAGTTTCTGGTTGGGTGTGAATATAACAAAATAGTATAAAAGTATAAAATAATAATGTTATAAATAAAATGTAACATTACTTATATATCATTATTATATTCTAGTTAAGGTGCTTAGCTAAGCACCTTCATATTTGTCATCATCAAAAATTAACTACCCACTCCAATCAGACTTTTAACTCCATTACTTCATCAAAACTTAAAGGTTGCTAATGTCCTACAGTCTGTTACTTCTGATGGTCAGTTTTTTTCCTCTCTTACCTATCAGTAGCACTTGACACAGTTGATTGTTTTATCTTCCTTAATTCTTTCTTTATATGGTTTCCAGAAAAAACAAATTGCTAACTTTCCTCCTAACTCATGGATTGCTGCTTCTTACTTTCTGATAGTACTTCATCTTCTTCCTAACATCTTAATGTTGGAGTGCCATAAGGCATAGTTCACAGCCCCCATCACTTCTTTATCTACCTTCACTCCCTTGTTGATTTTTTCTAGTTTCATAGCTCTACATACTATCGGCTGTATAGACTGACAACTTCTAATTTTTTAAATCCAATTCTGACTGCTCTCTTAACCACTGGGTATATATATCTACTTAGGGTTTTATCTCAAAATCAGTAAGCCTGACACCAGTCTCCTGATCTACTCCCTTAAAACGACTGTGCCTTAAGCCTTCCCCATCTATAGTTATTCAGATAAAACAAAACAAAATGAAAAACAAAGTGTTATTCTTGAAACTCAGAAAAAGATTGTTCAATAATAGAGGCTACATAAAGACATTTTTAGGTAAACAAAAACTAATGAAGTAGTGCATATTGAAGGGAAATTATACCAGGTGGAAAATGAATCTCAAGAAGAGATATGTAGCAGTGGGAATGAAGATGTATGAATGAATGTAAAAGACAACTTTTTTATTATTTTTAAAATACACATGATTATTTAATACAAAAAGTTATAATAGTGTATTATAAGGTTCCAGTGTATGTGGATGTGGCATATAACAACTATAGCATAAAAGTCTAGAGGGATAAATGGGCATATATGGTTGTATGCTTTCTATATTTTATGTGAATAATAAACTATTATTACTAAGTAGGCTGAAAAGTTAAGGATATATATTCTGATCTGTTAAGAGATCTCTAATCTCACACCCCCAGATTGAAAGTGAGGGGGTGGAAAACAATTTACCATGCTAATGGACACCAAAAGAAAGCTGGGGTGGCAATCCTTATAACAGACAAATTAGATTTTAAACCAAAGACTGTAATAAGAGATGAGGAAGGACACTATA